>NC_065450.1:50742670-50967670 GCF_917563875.1 Diabrotica virgifera virgifera
TTCGTGTATGTAGGCTTTAAAGCGTGTTTCTTCTTCAATATTAGCCTGCTAAATTATTTAAGTTATCGCACCATCTTTTTCTTGGTCTGCCAATACTTCTTCGTCCATTTGGTGACTTATCTCGTGCTATTAGTACTATCCTATCCTCTGCCATTCTACTAATGTGTTCGTTCCACTCCTGTTTCCGTTTTGTCACCCATCCATTTAGGTCTTCTACATTGCATTATCTTCTTATGTTTTCGCTTCTCTCCCTATCCAACAGACTTTTCCCTGATGTGTCAGGTCTTGTCTCCGCCGTGTATGTCAATATAGGTCTAATTGCTTCTTTAAAGACTCTTGCTTTTGTGTCTTGTCTTAGGTGTTTGTTCTTCCAGATTGTGTCATTAAGGAATCCCGCCGCTTTACTTGCTTTTAAGCTTTGTTGTCGTACTTCCTCTTCAACATCTCCGTAACTGGTTATATCTATTCCCAGATATCTAAACCTTGCTTCCTGCTTTATTATTTCCCCATCAATTTCGATTTTATATCGTAGTGGGTATTTAGATGTTGTCATACATTTGGTTTTTTCTGCTGATATTATCAAATATTGTATTTCTTGGCTGTTGTATTGAAGATGTGTGTTAATCTTTGGAGATCGTCTTCTGTCTCGGCGATTATTGCGGCGTCGTCTGCATAACATAATATTTGGATTTCTTTGTTCCGCATTCTGTAACCATGACCTTTACGTACTGCTTCTATTATTTCGTCCATTATTATATTAAAGAGCAGTGGCCTTAATGAGTCACCTTGTCTGACTGGTATAAACTGCATTAGTTTTCCATTTATCTTTGCCTGTATTCGATTATGAAAATAAATGTTTTCGATGGTTTGTATAATATTGATTAGTATGTTTTTTCTATACAGTAAATGTAAGACGTCTTCGACTTGGATGCGATCGAAAGCCTTTGTCAGATCTATAAAACATAGATATGCTGGTTTATTGTACTCAATGGCCTTTTCTACGCAGGATCTTCCGGATCTGAATCCTTGTTGTTCATCTGATAAAGTTGTTAGTTTATTGATTTTGTTGGTTAGGACTTTTGTGGTTAGCTTAAGTGCGGTGTTCAGTAGATTTGTACCTCTATAATTGTTGCGGTCTTCTTTGTCTCCTTTCTTGAACATTGGTATCATGTGCTGTTTCTCCATGTGTCTGGTATCTTAGTAGTGCACTGGCACTAGCAGTGCAATATTAGTTTTTGCATGAGTTTTGTCATCTCTAGGGTTATACTTTCTCCTCCGTATTTTAGAAGCTCGTTGGTTATTTCGTCTGGTCCTGGTGACTTTCTGTTTTTGAGTGAATTTATGGCAATCTCTACTTCCCGAAAACTGATTTCTATTTCGTGTCTTAATTCAGGTAGGTTATTGTTTTGATTATTATTTTCCTTTCCTTTAAACAGTTCCGTCAAGTATCTTTCCATCTTCTATCGAAGGTTGAAAATCATCTTGGTTATGCCGAGCATGTTGACTGCTGCTCTAAATAGTTCTGCACTACTCCATTCAAACCATTCAAAGTTCTTAAGCCAGGATATTCTTCGTCTATCTCTCATTCTTCTTTTCTCGAATTTTGTCTTGCATAGGTATCCACGATTTCAATTACAGTACCTTCAATAATCTATTGGCTGTTTGCATTTTCTATTCTAGTCATGATAATGCATTTAGTTTTCTTCAAACTAATCTTCAGTCCTCATGTATGATTCATGTCAGCATTCATTAAGGCGTTGCATTAGAGAGAGGAAGGTTTAAATGAAGAAGATATTTAAATGCATGGACAGAAATGAGTGGCGAAGAAGAGTAGGATAGCGACCACTAAAAATAAAAAAAACTAAGGAAGAAGAAGTTATTAATAATTGTTATGTCATAGATTTTAATGTTTTAATAATATTCTGAATTTAGTTAAAAATAAAATTGAGGACACTACCAATAACTACTCAATAATGTCAGTATCTAGTATATTGAATATTTTGACGTTAGAATTTTCGATTGAAAATTAGGCTGCTTTTTCGATATTATTAAAATAAGGGCAAAAATAAATATTATAAACAAAAAATACAGTTTTATTGGGATATAAAAGATAAGTTTTCTCAAATTTCTTGATAGGTCTCGATCCCGCATAAGAAAAAAAAGTTAATTAATAGCAAGCTGAAAATTTGTTAATAGCGTAACGGTGTCTAGTCGGACAATCTTTGATATATGGGAACACTGGAACAGGGGAAGTTTTAATGGTGGAACAGGTTACAAATTTGGAACGTCATACTACGAAAACGTCAGATGTATTTTGTCCGACAGAACTTCCAATTGATTTGTTGTCCTTTCAATAAACTCACATGCAAAAATCAGACTGGCGTTTATCACCAACTGGGCATTTGAATGAGTGGAACACAAAGAACATGTCAAATGTCAGGAATCATGTTGGTTAGTAATAGCATTCTGATTTTTGCATGAGAGTTTAATGAAAGGGTAACAAATCAATTGGAAGTTCTGTCGGACAAAATACATCTGACGTTTTCGTAGTCTGACGTTCCAAATTTTTAACCTGTTACACAATTAAAACTTCCCCCGTTCCAGTGTTCCAATATATCAAAGTTTGTCCGACTAGACACCCTTAAGCTATTAACAAATTTTCAGCTTGCTATTAATCAACTTTGTTTTGGTACGCGGGATCCAGACCTATGACTTAAAAATTGTTTCTGTGGAAGAACAAAATAAGAAACTAAAAACTCGGTTAGTTGAATTTTTCACACTTTCTGAGGTTTTGAGTTTTTTATTTACACTTTAATATTTGAAAAAAGGGTAAATACAAAAGTCGTAGATCGTTTTACTACTTACAACTTTGCTATTTAACATTTTTCGATTGGATTTGTAGTTTTGCCCTAAGATCGTGACAAACCCTTTTTTACCCTTAAAACTATTTTTTACTATTTTTTTTTTATTCAAAAGTATAGTAGAAAGCTTGGTACAGTTCAATGGTTTATGAAAACTATTCAAAGAAAACAGATAAAAATGCGACTAGAGTGGTTAAAAATGATGATAATTTTAGATGGAGGCCAATCAACCTGTACTGCTTTGACATTTACATTTTATTAAATTGTAAAAAATCGATTTCCATTTGTAAATTTGACATATAACATTTTATTGTTTGTTTTCAAAGAACCTAAAGGTTTAAAAACAAGTTATATTGACTTTATGTAGACAATAATAAATATAAATAAATCCTGTTCTATGTTCCTACAACCGAAATTTTGGCACACGACGTAGACTTCTAGCATCATATTTTTCTGAATTTATTTATAGATAAGAAAACCAATATTTCATGCAAATCAACCTGATGTTAGACGATAAATTTAGAATATCTTTTTCACATTGTGTCACAAATCTGAAGCAGGTGACATATTATGTGATGTCAGATCTCGGAAGTCTAAAGAAAATGGATCATATTGCTTGTTTTGTTCTTAATAAAAAGTGAAGTTTTTAGTGGTCTTCATATTTTTACTCGATTAATGTAGTGCGAATATACAAGTTTCCGCATGCCAGGAAAATGTAAATACATGAACTAGTTTTCCTGTTGTTTATTAGTTTTTGAAATATTAAGTATTTTTCTATTGGTTATGCATTGTATATATGTATACATACAGCCTATTCGCTCCCGAGGAAGCCAAAGCTGTTTTCACTTGAAGTTCCTTTTCGTGTGGAGGATGGTGCCATTCTGGGTTTGGTTTTACAGTTGCTAGTGTGACTGCTGTTTCCACTACTTTTCTCCATTCTTTTCTCTCTTTGATTGTTCTTCCCATATTTCTAATTTCCCTACTTCTCAAGTTTTCTTCCACTTGTTGTCTCCATCTCACTTTAGGTTTGTCTCTGGATATGATTGTCTTGCATCCTATTCGTTTTCCCTCTTCGGTCCTAGTATTTTTCTTATATTTTCCTCTCAAAAACTTGTTCCAAAAAGTTGTTCTTCTTTTCTTGCTGTTAGTGTAAATGTCTCTAAAGCGTATACCACTATTGGTATTATGGTCGTTTTGTAGATTTTCATTTATGTGTTTCGACTTCTTATCTTTAAACATTTTTTATTTCTGTGGAACGCTTTATTTCCCTCTTGAAATATTCTTTTCATATCTACACTTTCATTTCTTCTGTTCACTAATACTCCCAAATTTTTGAACGTTTCAACCTTTTCGAAGATGTGAGCGTCTATTAGGTTTGTTCTAGTATCAGTTTTAAGGATAGCACTGGTGACTGTATTATGTTCTCTCACTGACCAACTGTTTGCTGACGGTTTCTGACTAGTTTGACTGTTTGCTAGAACAAAACTATTGTAAGTTCTGTCAAGTCAGTATGCACCTTACGATGAATGAACCAATTGACCAATTAGTCCTGAGAAATAAGGATTTTCTCGGGACACTCAAAGATCCAGGTAGCTGACCACTTTTTTAGTTATTGTAGACCTAAAGGAAGAAAACCTACCTGTTTCCTGCCTAGAGTTCACGTCCGTTTTTTAATTATTAACAATTTAGTGCAAAAATCGCGATTTTTTCGATTTTTTGCAACCCATTCAAAAGCTAAATAGTTGACATAAAATTACAAAATTCAGTTTTTTTTTAGAACATTGAAAAACCTTTAAAATGCCGATTTTTGAAAGTTAAAAAGTTAATTTGTTGCTACGCAAACTGCAACATAAGTGAAAATCGTTGTTTGTTAATAACTTTTACTAAAACTACCTTAGAACTTTAGTGTTTCACCCAAAGATGGGTATTGGGGTACTTAACAAACTCTCAAAATTTGAGACCGATACATTACTTAGTTTAAGAATTGTTCTATTTGTTTATCGCAGGGACCTTTATTTTGCAATAACATAAGACAGAAAATAATGAAGATAGGGCAATACTGAGTATGCCAAATGAAAGTAGAAGAGTGATAGCATCAAAATGTATTAAAAAAAGATAAAAAAATTAATTAATATAGTCAAAAATCCCAATGCCAAATTTTTGAAATTTTGTAATATATAAACATTTAGAATAACTTTAAAAATGTTATCCGTAGAAACAATTTTTTTATATATTCGAAAAGCTAGTATTTTAACACACATTTTCAAATAAAAAAATTAGCCTGGGTTCATTTGGGACAAAGTTAGCCATGTGTTTTTTTTTAATTCACAGCTAATTTGTTTATAATAATAAAGGAATCTCATTAAGGTGATACAGTAGCGATCAACAGGTGGCAACACACGTGGTCCAATATTGCGAAAGTTCTGCGAACTTTCAAAAGTAAGGCAACAGTGCGTCGGTAATTCGGCACTGACAGTGACGTTTAAACTATCAAAAACAATAATTTTTATACACATAGGCGCGAAATGTTGCCAAGTCAGTGACGTTCGATTTCTTGTTATAAAAAAATCGATTTTTAGTAGTTCCAAGATTACACAAAATCTAGGCATAGGATAAAAAAGTTTATTTGAAGAAAGTGTATTTTTTTGTCTTTCTTAATGGCGGTACAGGCTCCTTTTTTCAATATTTTATTTAGTTGTAGAGTAATTTCCACATACTAACATATTTCTGAAATTGGGCTCTGTACCGCTATTCTTTATTATATTACGAATATGTGTGCCAAATATCTCGACAAAATATTCAAAATTAGAGCCGCAATCTTGGAACGCGTTTGTTGCTACCTGTTGATCGCTACTGTTTCCTCTTAACGCCATTTTAAAGAATGGGATTTGTATTGTTTCTTAAAAAATTTGCACAAACATGGTACATTCACAGCACCCTCTACGATTTTTCAAAAATGATGTTCAAACGATTACTAGGGGGAACCTACAAATCCACCGCGTTAAAATACCGAAAAAGCAATTTCAAACTAATACAATTTTCTGTATCTCCGGATCAACTCAATGGATTTTAATCTTTCTTTTTTTAATTCGTATGTAATTTCTACGTACATTACAAATATGCAATTTGTTTATAAATTTATTAATTAATAAACAGTCTTATTTGTTTAAACAATTCTTGAAAAAATATTTTTTTTACAAAAATCTATTTTTTTAATCATAGTATCATTAATGATCATAGAAAAAGTTAAAGTACACTTTAATAAATAAATTACTGTTATTAGATAATTATTTATTGAAGATAATTTATTTATTAAAGTATACCTTAACTTTTTCTATCATTAATAATGATAGTGTGATTAAAATAATGGATTTTTGGGAAAAAATTATTTTTTGAAAAATTGTTTAAACAAATTAGACTGTTTATTAATTAATAAATTTCTAGACAAGTTGCATATTTGTAATATACAGAAAGATTACGATCAAAATATATTTAGTAGATCCCAAGATATAGAAAATTATGTAGTTTTAAGTTGACTTTTTTAGTTTTTGAACTCGTGCATTTGTCGGCTCCCAGCTCCCCCTTCACTTACCACGATTAGTCACCAATTGAACTACATTTTTAAAAATTCGTGTAAAATATCAGCCTTTCAATATGGAAAAGGATTTTTTGCTACGGACAATATTTTTAAAGTTATTCTAAATGTTTATAAACTACAAAATTTGAAAAATTGTCTTTTACATTAGGATTTTAGACTATATTAGATAATTTGTTTATTTTTAGTACATTTTGATAGCATTAGTTTGCTACTTTCATTTGGGATACGCAGAACTGCCCTATCTTCATTAATTTCTGTCTTATGTTAGTGCAAAATAAAGGTCTCTGGGATAAACAAAATAACTCTTAAACTAATTAATGGATCGGTCTCAAATTTTGCGGGTGTGTTAAGCACTCCAATACCCAACTTTGGGTAAAACATTAAAGTTCTAAGAAAGTTTTAGTAAAAGTTATTAACAAATAACGATTTTCACTTATTTTGCAGTTTGTGTAGCAACAAATTCATTTTTTAACTTTCAAGAATCGACATTTTGAAGGTTTTTCAATGTTATAAAAAATTAAATTTTGTAATTTTATGTTAACTATTTAGCTTTTGAATGGGCGGCTAAAAATCGAAAAAGTCGCGATTTTTGCACTAAATTGTTAATAATTAAAAATCGGACGCAAACTCTAGGCAGGAAACAGGTAGGTTTTCATCCTATAGGTATACAATAACTAAAAAAGTAGTCAGCTATCTGGATCTTTGAGTGTCCCGAACATGGTCTATTTCTAGCTTATTTCCCTGGAGTAAATATACAATGAAACCAATATAGATATGTAATAATTGTCCATGTGGAAAATATGTCCATTAAATACAGATGAACGCTTACCATATGAATCTTATAAAGGGAAAAGTTACCCACTAAAACGGCATAAAAACTAAAAACAATATTCTGGTATAAATTTGAAACCAATCGAAGTGTAAATTGATTAATGAATCACGCAGAGTACAGAACGATAATAATACCTAGGATTTATTGAAGCAACACATAATTTTCTAATTGGATTCATTCCTTTGTGGCCTATTAATATATTACACGTCAAATATCGCGTGTAACAATCGGCACCAGAGCACCATGAACCGAAGCCAATAAATCAAATGCACACCTATGTTTGTGGGTTGCACTTTCACACCTCGATTTTTTGTCTCATCCAATTGTACAGGAAATACGGAGATGTAAATAACTGCAGCAATTGTGTTGAGTATGTACTTCCTTGTTGCATATATACATGATGGGATTTTACTGTTTAATGAAGTAAAATCTACTATAGAGAAGTTACAATCTGTTCATAAAGGATCCATCTATTATTCAACGATAGGGCTTACAATACCGAACTAAAATCTGAATACCGGTATTTGATATTTGAAATTTGAAATATCGGGATACCGGTATTAAAACCGGTATTATTAATAAAAAATTTACTAGTTATATTTTTACTTATCTCAGTTGTTATATTGACTTGTTTAGAGGCAGCTCTAGCCCATGTAGCGCCTGTGTGCAGCCGATGCCCTGGCGCCCTTTGGTGGACGCGCAGTGAAAATGGAATAGTCGAATAGGTACCTACCTAGTACTAGTACATGGATTATTAGAGGGTATTAGGTACCCTTATAATGTAAACCAAAATCCAGATGCAAATATTGCAATATTAAATGATGACGGGAGCCAATAGGATTCACGGCGACAGAACAACGTACCCAAATCTGTTAAAAAGATTTAATTAAAAATTAACTTTTTATCTATGAGGTAAGGTTAAAAATAGGTTGAGGAAATTTGACAGATTTGATTATTTAAAAAATAATAATTTATTAACGAATTATTACACGGCGCACATATTATTACAACATATAATAATTATAAAAAAGTTACTTTTCGTGCTTTTGCATTAGCAAAATCTTGAATAATATCACTTACTTCAATTTTCAACAAAATTTCAATTCAATTCACATCAAAAGTAATAACAAACAAATTGAATGAAATTATAACATTAGCAGAAGAACAACAAGGTTTTAGGTCGGGAAGGTCATGCACTGACGCTATATTTATAATGAGGCAAGTTCAAGAGAAATCGTTGGAATACAACAAACCGGCATATTTATGTTTCGTGGACCTTAAGAAAGCATTTGACAGGGTCACATTAAAGGACGTTATCCACTTGTTATACTCGAGAGATATACCTCTGGGAATAATTAAAACGATAGAAAACATCTACCAGAACAACACAATAAAAGTAAAAGTGAAAGATGAACTAACTGACCCAATTTAAGCCGGCAATGGTATAAGACAGGGGGATTCCTTGAGTCCTTTATTGTTCAACCTGATCATGGACGAAGTAATAAAAAAAAGTAAGAACTAAAAAAGGATAATCTCTCAAAGTGAAGATGATTTACAACGTATGCTGCACCAATTCAACATAATCGTCAGAAAATTTAACATGTTAATTTCCTCACAAAAGACACAATGCATGGTTATAACAGCAGATCCAATAAGATGTAAATTGGAGCTGGAAGGTCAGATAATAGACCAAGTGATGGAGTTTAAATACCTAGGCATCACACAATCTAGCTACGGAAGGCTCGAAACAGAAGTGGAAGATCAAGTGAATAGAGCAAACAGAACCGCAGGTTGCCTGAATGACACAATATGGAGAAATAAAAATATCGGAAAAGAAATGAAAGGCAGAATTTACAAAACAGTCATCAGATCAATAATGACATATGCGGCAGAAACACGACCCGACACAGAGAGGACAAAAAGATTGCTCGAAACAGCGGAGATGAGAGGCACATTGAAAAAACAGACAGAGTTATGTCTATACAAAAAGAAGATGAAGAAGAAGACTTCAATTTTTATTTTATGTCCAATACTTACTATGAGTGATAAATTTGTCAATCGACTTTGCGACAGTGTTGACCTTAGATCATTTATTTTTAATTATTTTTAATTTAGAAAATGATCTTTCACTGTGCGCTACTGGCAGTGTGGGGTAAATTCTAAGAGCAGTGAACAAATTTGGGAACACTGAAAGTAATTTGTTTGTATACAAGTAATTTAAAACATCCAAAGGTGTATAGTAGCATCCAACGTAATTTTTCATTAATCGTTTTAAAGCATATTTTATGTTGAAACCCAAAGTAACGGACCCGCTCTTTGGCGCTCGGCGCCCCAACATCCCGGCGCCCGTGTGCACCGCACACCCTGCACAATAGGTAAAGCTGCCCCGACTTGCTATAGGTATTAACAAATAATATATGAAATTCTGAAACAAGCTGTTTAAAAATAAAACTTAATCCAAATTTTTGGGCGATAAACGATTTCTTTTTAGGTTTGTTAACTGCCCAGACTTTGAAAATACTCTTTCGCAAGGTACTGATGTGTTAGGTATTGACAAATATCTTATTCGCTCCGAGCGTTAACAAAGTGTCAAAGCAAAATCGACCGACCTGCTCATGGTGGCGGTTTTATGAAAGTTTGTAAGGACGCTTTGTGTATGTTTAAATGGAACATTAAAGAAAAATGCCGTGTCACGCTAGTGATATTATGTATTAATATAAACAGAAAATAAAAACGCACTTAATCTGATATAAATTCTTTACTTTCCAATATTGATTATCAGTTTGATAATTATACATAACCTCACTATCGCATTTTATGTCAATAAATCTTTATTAACGAAAAAGAAAATATTTTTGTTGCACTCTAAATTACACTATAAATTAATAACTAATGAATTCTAATAATTGTATTCGGTTATTATGACTACAAAATAAAATATTCAAGTTTAACAAAATAATCCCATAAGACTCGATGTTAAAACTTCCTTACAAAATCTGACAGCGTGTCACGTGACTGTAAATAGGGCTTTTCATTCACAGTCATTTGTTTCGAGCTTCTGTCAAATGTCGTATAATCCGTGTATATTAATATTATACACAGATTATACAACATATAACAGAAGCTCGAAACAAATGACAATCGATGAAAAGTCCTATAGAGGGGAGACGCGCAGTGCGAATAGCCAAATAATAAAGTTCAGGGAAAGTGGATTTGTATTTTTTCCTAAATTCCATCGGGTTATTATTTCTTGCGAAATGTGGCATTGCAGATTTTAATACTTACAACGAAATTGTTTATCTTAAAAAAACTTATTGTAATTAATTAATATTATTTGAAATTAAATTTAAATTGTGTATAAATTCAATTTTTATCAACTAATGTAATACCAAAATACCGGTATTTTTACATAAATACTGGTTTTTAATACCGGACAAAAATCGTCCGGAATTCCGGTATTCGGGATCCCGGAATCCCGGTATTGTAAGCCTTATTCAACACGAACGTATAATAATTGCGATTATTATTCACAGGGGTGTACAAATTTAAACAAAAGTTTCACGGGTGTACATAAACTATTACTATTAAATTGTGGTCGCCATCTACTAATAAAATAAATAAAATAAATAGCAATTGAAATGTTAATAAAACTATTCTTCTTCTTCATACCCTTTTATCCTCTCAGGCGTTGGATTGGGACTACGATTCTTCCTTTGCCCATTTTTCCATGTGTGTCTATTTTTGACCATCGTCCTTAATTCTTTAATACTTTTCCTTTTATTCCTTCTTATTTCTTCGATCAGATCTCTTCATCTATTTTTTTCTGAGTCTTTTCCTTCTTGTTTTCCTTCTTCTTCCCAAATCTTCCCAAATATTCGTCTTGTTTTTATTTATTCTTATTTTTGGTTTCATTTTATTAAAACGTCCGAACCAGAACATTTGCTTCTATTTGATGTACATAGTAATAGGTTTCTGTTTTTTAAGTTATCTGATATCTTCATTTCTTAACCTGACCCATTTTATTTTCCACTTTCCAGAATTGTTTTCCCCAATTGTCCAGTTTTTGCTTTATCATCATCATCCAGCCTTTTGTCTCCACTGCTGGACATAGGCCTCCCTAATTTTTGTCCATTGTGATCCATTTTGAGCACTTTGCATCTAATTTTCTTGAAATCGTCAGTCCAACGAGATTTTTCTTGCATATGTTATAATTGATACTGTTATCGTACCTATTGTGATTTTTTTTCTTGACGTCCATTTTTACACCTTTGTATCGTACCATTGTTGCATTGAATAAAATAATCGTGTAAATTTTGCTTTTTTAGAGTGCGAGACTCGAAGCTCAAGCAAGAACACATCAACTTCTAATCCATAACAGAGAACTCCTGGATCATATAGCAGCACTAGTAGCCCACCTTCAAGGAAACGAAAAATCTGGTCAACAGCCCACTCCTCCACAGATGGCAATGCCCCAGGTATGTATGTAAATAAAATTTACACACATAATAAGCTGTTTTAAATTTTGATGTTATAACAGAAAAGCTAGTAGTCAAAGAAGGAAATTGTTATAAATGTAATATGAGTTACCAAGTTTACGAATATTATAATTGTTCACTGTATGTAATTCGTAAAGACTTTAACCTTCTCATTTTTTGGATCTTTTGGTTCACTTTTATATTTTCTATCTATCACTCTTTTCGTTTCAACCAGAAAAGTTCTCATAAAACGTTGTTTCTCATTCTACGGTTGGGTGTTTCGTATTTCAACATTTTTCAGAATTCTGCGGGCCACTCATTCTGTGAGTGGCCCCTGCTCGGGCGCCAGTTTGTGACGGGTAGCTCTTTTAGGATGACAGACTCAGTAAAACACAAGTTAAAAACAAAGTAAGTATATTTAGGATATTGTTATACAGTTCAAAATAAATAAAATGTAATATAAAACTCTATCTTCTGCAAAGGAAAAATAACATTATACGTATTACTGTCATCAAAACATAATAACAATATTAGAATAATACAATACACAATACACAACACGATGTATACAATATCAATCTCGCTACACGGAATCAATCTATCTACATATTCAGACTCGTAGCTTATCACATTTCAATCCAATGCGATAACAATCAAACAGCGACAAACAGTTGCCCATCCATCGTCCCCAGATCAGAGATGGCAACTGGTCACTTCCGCTCGCTGCGGATACGGTTCCGAAAAAACGCCTCTTCAAAAGGGAGGTGTCCACCTCGGCTAAGTTCCAATTCAATCCATTGCATCTCTGCCGTTTTGGGTTCTTCTTGATTCAGTACGTCATGAAGAACTGATTTTATGATTCTCCTCGCTCGTCTTATGGTGCCTAGTGTAGTGGTCGTACGTAGGAGGAGCTGCGCCACTATGGACACTCGTTCGATCTTCTGCGGTTGACATGTCCAACGCCTTTCAATCGGAAGTCCGAGGTAAAATTTCTCATCTTTAACACCGCCCTTGGGATATAAGCTTTCATTTGACACCTCATTTGTCATTATATCTGTTTTAATATCGCAGCAGTTATATTCGCGGACAGACGGACAGACAGGCATGAAATCGGAAGTATTTATTTGTCCTTGTTTTGCTAAAGCGCGTCGAATAATATATCGCTTGTACTATGTCGGCGACTTTAAAACAGTACTTCCGGTTGTAACTATAAAACCGGAAGTCCGAGGTCAAATATTCAGTACAATTCATAAATTACTCAAGAAAAAATTCAAGGAAAAATACTGAAAAATAAGCCAACGGTGGCAAAGTTTTAAAAGACACCTCAAAATATATTGAATTTTGCGCTGGACATAAGAACTCATCATTGAATTATGGTAAACAAAAAATTTAAAAAGATTTTATTAGCTTATGAGTTTCTCGAGGTAACGCTGTCAAGTTTTTTAGTTTTATCTAATTTTGACTATTTGATACCACTCAGAAATCAAAATAACGATTTTTTTTTTGTAAAAAAGGGTGAAAAGTAACAAGAGGATCGGTAAGTACGTATTTTCGACTGCAATGCTATTCAAATGGGGATTCATTTTTATCGAATCCTGAGAAAACTAATAAGTATTTTTGAAAATTTTAAACGCAGAATGAAAGATCACGTTATTAGCGAGGGCCGAAAGTCCCTGAGAACTTCTATAATGTTTATTTTAATAAGTTACAGGGGTGAAAAACTAAGACAAAATTTAGTGTGATTTTTAATTTCAAATATATCATTCAAAATAAACTTTTTTATTCTAAGGGACTTTCGGCCCTCGGTAATAATTTAGTCTTTCATTCTGCGTTTAAATTTTTCAAAAATATTTATTGGTTTTTTCAGGATTCGAAAAAAATAAACACAATACCGTGGTAATATTTTCAAAATCTATCTTTGTCTTACAACGCACTCAGCCGAATATAATATTGTCAGCATATATTGTCAGTCAGACACTAACAATCAGTGACAATTTTAAATATTTGACATTGCACCGGGAATATGTTGAGTTATTGATTAAATATTATTGATATATAGTATGGTATAGTTAGACCCAAACCCAAACATCCAAAGTGAAAGTTATCCTCCAACACGAAATTGTTCTATATGGTCCACATAATGTTCAGAAAAAAGTCACACCATTTTGAGCGTCGGGTTTGGGGGGGAGAGGGGGGAGAAATTTGCAAATTCGTTGTTTTTTACGTTTTTCGTTAATATTTCTAAAACCAAGCGGTTTAGCATGAACAACCCTCTACACAAAATTGTTCTACATTAAATTTGAAATAAAAAGGCCCTATGCATAACCCTTCTAAAATGAACGGTTCCAAAGTTACGGAGGTAGTATAGTCTAATTGGTCCAAAAAAGGCCTAACCCAGACATCCAAAGTAAAAGTTTTCCATCAACACCAAATTGTTCTATATGGTCCACATATTGTTCAGTAAAAAGTTACACCATTTTGAGCGTCCGGTTTGGGGGGGAAATGGGGGAGAAGTCGGTAAATTAGTAGTTTTTTTACGTTTTTCGTCAATATTTCTAAAACTGTGCTTTAGCGTAAGGAATGTTCTATAGAAAAATGTTTTATATAAAATTTAAAACAAAAAAGGTTCTATACATAACTGTTATAAAATCAACGGTTCCAGAGTTACGGAGAGTGAAAAGTGGAGGTTTTCGATACTTTTTATATTTACCGATTTCTCCCCCCTCTCCCCCCCCCCCCAAACCCGACGCTCAAAATGGTGTGACTTTTTTCTGAACATTATGTGGACCATATAGAACAATTTGGTGTTGGAGGATAACTTTTACTTTGGATGTCTGGGTTTTTGGTATAGTTATATCATAAATATTGCACAAAAAATATAAAAAGTATCGAAAACCTCGACTTTTCACCCTCCTTAACTCTGGAACCGTTGATTTTATAACAATTGTGTATAGAACATTTTTTGTTTTAAATTTCATGTAGAACATTTGTATATATAACATTGTTTACGTTAAAGCATAGTTTTAGAAATATTGACGAAAACCGTAAAAAAACTACTAATTTACCGGCTTCTCTCCCATCTCCCTCCCAAACCGGACGCTTAAAACGGTGTAACTTTTTACTGAACAATATGTGGACCATATAGAACATTTTAGTGTTGGAGGAAAACTTTTATTTTGGATGTTTGGGTTAGGCCTTTTTTTGGACCAGTTATACTATACTACCTCCGTAACTTTGGAACCATTCATTTTAGAAATATTATGCATAGGGCCTTTTTTATTTCAAATTTAATGTAGAACAATTTTGTATAGAAGGTTGTTCATGCTAAACCGCATAGTTTTAGAAATATTGGCGAAAAACTTAAAAAACTACGAATTTACCGATTTCTCCCCCCTCTCCTCCCCAAACCCGACGCTCAAAATGGTGTGACTTTTTTCTGGACATTGTGTGGACCATATAGAACAATTTGGTGTTGAAGGATAACTTTCACTTTGGATGTCTGGGTTATGCCATCTTTTGGATCAACTATACTATACTAATATAGTATATTTGATAAATAATTGATTTAAGACGTGAACTTAATAAAAAGTTATTTATTCTGTATTACTTGTGGAAGATCCGAGCAGAGAATACATCAGGATAATATATTCTGTGATCCAAGTATTTTGTTGTTAAAGATGTTCAAAATTGTAAGCGTTCCATAACAATATATTATTAAAAAATCACTTTAACACTTTTCCT
Source organism: Diabrotica virgifera virgifera (assembly GCF_917563875.1). Classification (NCBI taxonomy): domain Eukaryota; kingdom Metazoa; phylum Arthropoda; class Insecta; order Coleoptera; family Chrysomelidae; genus Diabrotica; species Diabrotica virgifera. Next base: position 50,758,178 of record NC_065450.1, read on the forward strand.
CTTTTCTCGATTGAGTATTAGTCTTTGTTGTACAAATAACTTATTACAATCACTGAATACATAGTTAGTGAAAAAATTATCACATTTATTAACTGAATTAATAATTTCCAATTATAAAAATAACATTTATCCAAGAACATTCAAAACCCATCTCTTTAAATTAATGATGACATTTTCAAGTAGAATGACATTCTAGTAATGTTTACATATCCATACCAGTGTGAATTTTACTACACGTAATTTGCCGTGTAAAGACAGAAAAAGTAGGGATACACGTAAAATATTTGCGAATTATGTACCCATAGCCTTAAACAAAAAATAAACATACAACAAAAAATATCTCGACAGCTTTACCTCAAGGAATGTCTAAAGAAAATATATACAAAATTATAGGTGGGTCGGTCAAGTAGTTTTCGAGCAACAATGTCTACAGCCTCTGAAAAAAGAAGTTTTGAGGAGAACGACGAGTTCAAAGTATTGTCAACTTTTATTTTCAATTTCTTTTTTGTCTTTCAAATCGTAAAATGATGCACACCGGAATATCTTTTTGAATCGCGGAATAATTTACAAAGGAAAATAAAAACAGCTGTTTGCCGTTGTTCACTACGTTCAAGAGTGCTGGCGCGAACCTGCTGCAAATCGAATCGAAGCTAGGGCTATTTAACACTGTCTCCCTACCTCCCTACCTTCGACTCGTTTTATAGCAAGTTCGTGCCAACGCGCTTGAGCGCAGTGAGAAACGTTCATCATCTGTTCTTATTTTCTTTTGTAAATTACTCCGCGATTTAAAAACATATTTCAGTGTGCATCACTTTACCATTTGACAGACAAAAAAGAAATTGAAAATAAAAGTTGACAATACTTTAAACGCGTTTTTCTCAAAACTGCTTTTTTCAGGCTGTAGACATTGTAACTCAAAAACTACTTGACCAACTCACCTGGAGTTTTGCATATATTTTCTTTAGACATTCCTTGAGGTAACGCTGTCAAGATATTTTTGTTGTATGCTTATTTTTGTTTAACAATAATAAATATGTTGATTTTCACCTTTTTTTGCAAAAAAAATTATTTGTTTAGATTTCTGAGTGATATCAAAAAGTCAAAATTTGATAAAACTAAAAAACTTGACAGCGTTACCTCGAGAAACTCATACGCTAATATAATCTTTTTGAATTTTTTGTTTACCCGATTCAATGAGTCCTGATATCGACCGCAAAATTCATTACATTTTGAGGTGTCTTTTTTAAAAATTTGCCACCGTTGGCTTATTTTTCAGTATTTTTCCTTGAATTTTTTCTTGAGTAATCTATGAATTGTACTGAATATGCCTATTTAATTTAAAAATAAAATAATTCTACCATTCTTAAAAAAAATGTGTTTGGAATATTGATTTCAACCCCTTCGGCCCCCTTAAGGGGGGGCTTACTTGACACCTGGGGCTATTATGACACGATTTTGATAGGCAACCCACGCTAAAAATATTTGTCTATGTATGAAATTTAATAAAAAAAATTTTTCATTCGGCAAGCAGATGGGTACATTTTGACCTCCTATTCGGATCTCGTACTAAAATAGGTAGAAGTAGAAACAATATTTGTTTGAGTTGTGGTCAAGTAGGTTATCTTCCGTCTACAACGCTCGATGTGGTCGTATGATAAGCTGCTACCTCTATAGCACAACCCTATACCCCAAAGAAATACTCAAAGAGACATACACTCACAACGAAATTATATGAAATACTATGATATTAACTGCATTTAATACAATTGCCTTCTTTGACATTAAACAATTTTATCCATGTTTGTTATTGGCTGGCCTCTTTTATATTTAAACATATAATAATTATGCTTATATTTTTTATAATAACAAAACCGAATAAAATAAAAAAATATAATATCTGGGTTATTTAATAAAACATTGTCTTAAATTCTATGACAAAAAACTATATTTTCCAAACTGCTCTTTATTTTTTCTTTTTATTGGTAATATATAGTGGGTCAAAAATAAGAAATCGTTTTAAATTCCCTAGTTTTTGCCCTGGTAATTCCCTATACATCAGTCTTTAAATTTTTAAATTCGGTCCAATACTTTATTTTATTTATTTAAAAAACTTTTAAACTTTAAGTTGTATTTACCTGTTTATTTAGTTGATTTAGTACGCCAATGGTTTAGATTTTTTGGTTTTTTGTCACATTTGTCACACTAAGTAAATGATATATAATCCGGTTCTCTTTTACCGTGAGGTGTAGAGAAAGTAAATGATATTAACACATAAAAAAATGAAATTAGAGGATTCTCATTCCAGAGCGTTCTCGTAGATGTTCCATACTTGAAACTTACTCGGTATACAGGGTATAACAAAATACAGTTCATAAATAAAGTCACATATTCTGGAACCAAGAATAGTTCGATTGAACCTAACTTACCTTAGCACAAATATGCACACAAAGAAAGTTACAGTTTTTTCCAATATATAGAAAACTATTAGAGATTTTTTAATAAAAATGGACATGTGGCATTTTTATGGCAGGAACATCTTAAAAAAGAAATTTAGGGGGGTTTTGTTCCCTTTAACCCCCCCCCCCCAACTTTTATGTACATTCCAATTAAATCATTGTTATGGTACCATTATTTAAACACAATGTTTTTAAAACTGTTTTGCCTCCTAGTATTTTTTCGATATATCATTTTAATCGAGATGCGGGTTCTTTTGTAATATGTTTACATAATAATTTTATGAGGGTTTTGTGCCTTTAAACCCCCTAAATGTTTGTGTACGTTCCAATTAAACTATTATTGCGGTACCATTAGTTCAACACAGTATTTATAAAACTTTTTTGTCTCTTAGATGCTCTTAGTATATATATTTTCAAAAAACCTTTTTACCACATAGTGGTGTAAGGCGACAATACATTACATTATGTTACATTATAATGCATTTCAAAAACAACTTAATCTTAAATTTAACTAATAACTGCTATACATTTATATTATGTACAAATTTGACCCATTCCTTCTTATTTCTAGCCAGCGTTCTTGCTTCTATCCACGTTGTTCCCCTTTTCTCGATTATGTTGCCTAGTGTTCTATCCCAGGTTTGTCGTGGTCTATCTTTCTTCTTTCTTTTTGCGTTTTTGCCTGCCAAATTTCTTTCACCGGTTTTGTCTGATCCATTATCTGAAGATGACCCCACCAACTGAGTTGCCTTCTCTCTATAAATTCTAACATTGACTCGATTTCCAAATCTTCTTTTATTTGAGTGTTCCGTAGTCTATCTCTTTTGGTAACTCCTCGAACTTGTCTAAGGTATTTCATTTCTACTGCCTGTATTTTACTCTTTTGTCGTTCTGTTAGTACCCATGCCCATGACTCGCAACCAAAGGTTAATACAGGTCTATATATTGACTTAAACACATTAATTTTTGTTTTTCGTGTTATTTCGTTTTTATTTATGAATTCATTGCTCATTGCATGGTATAGGTTCATTGTTTTTTGAATTCTATTATTAATTTCTGTTTCCTGTCTTCCGTTGTCTTCTAATTCTACTCCTAGGTATTGGAATGTTCGTGCTTGTTCTATATTTACTTCTTCTATTTTTATGTTTATCTTTTCTTCTTCTTCCTTTTCCCCCATGACCATAACTTTTGTTTTATTTTTATTAATTGTCATTCCATATTTTTTAGTGTTTCATTCCATATTTCTATATTTCTTTGTAGTTGTTTCTCATTTTCGACCAATATGACGACGTCATCGGCGAATGCTCCTGAAATGTCTACTCTTCTTAAATTTCTATAACCCACATGCATTTTTTTCACTTTTACTTTACATTCTTTAATTATCTCATCCATGTAAATTATCAACAGTGTTGGACTTAATCCTCCTCCTTGTCTCAGTCCCTCGTTCGTAGTAAATGGTTTTGATATTCTGTTTTGGCTGATGATATAATTCACATTGTTGTTGTAAATGTTCTTAATTACCCTTATCATTTTGTTACTTATATCTCTCTTTTCTAATATTTCCCATAATTTTTGCCTTGATACCGTGTCAAAAGCCTTTTCAAGATCTATGTAAGCCATATACTTTTTTTCTCCTGTTGCTGATATTTTTCTATTATTTGCTTGATTGTAAATATATGATCCTGGGTGCTTCTGCCTTTTCTGAAGCCGCTTTGTGATTCCTCGAGTGTGCTGTCAATTTTTCCGATTATTCTTTTGTTCAGTATTTTTTCGTATATTTTCATGGCAGTGCTTAACAGTTTTATTCCTCTGTAATTGTTGCAATCTGTTCTATCGCCCTTTTTATAAATCGGCACTATCTGTGCCTTCTGCCAGTCCATCGGTATCTGTTCTTCTTTCCAAACTGCATTAAATATTTTTAATAATAGCTCTGTTGCATTTTGTCTCATTTTTTTTATCATTTCACTGGTTATTCTGCCATAGTCTGGTGCTTTTCCGTTTTTCATTTCTGCAATAGCTTCTTGCAGTTCATTTATGGTTATAGGGTCTATATTGTCTACTTCTATTTTTTGGTTCGCTACATTGTTTTCTTCATGATAGCAGTTAGTTTGTAGCATCTCTTGGAAATATTCTCTCCATCTGTTCATTATTTCATTTTCTTCTGTAACAATTTCGCCAGTTTTATTTTTTATGTTTTCTATTTCTTGAATTCTTTTTTTCTAATTGATTTTAATACTCTATAGAAGAGTTTTTGATTCTCTTTACTGTTTGTTTCCATATTTTCTCCAAATTCTGTCCATTTGTACTTCTTTGCCTTTGTAACCAGTTCTTTTACTAGTCTCCTGTGTTTTTTATATTCTTCATAGTTTTCTGGTGTTTTGTTTTGTAAGTATATTTTCCAAGCATGTTTCCTTCTTTTAACTTGTTTTATTTCTTCATTCCACCATGCAGTTTGCTTTCTTTTATTGCTCTTTTTACGTGTTCCACATACTTCTGTCGCTGTATATAGTATTATCTCTTTGAAGTAGTTCCATAATTGTTCAACGTTTTGACCCTCTCTATTTTCTTAAGTATTTTCTAGTTTTTGATTTATGATCTGGTACTTCTCAGTATTCTCTGTATTTCTCAACTGATATGACCTAATGATATGACCTACTGATATGACCTAATAAACATAATAGTTTCATATTCCTGCTTCTTTTCTTGCATTTTGTGATTGTTATTATTATCTGACATACAATAAAACCTCCGTTAACCGAAACCTTTTTAACTGAAACATCGTTTAACCGAAATGGCTGACAGTTTCAATATTTTCGTGAATAAAAAATAAATGTAAAAAAAGCAGTAAAATTAAGGAAAATGAACATGTTTAAGAGTGTTTTTTTAAGAAATCTTCTATTTTCTTTTGGATTATCCTTTGACTACAATGTTTTGCAGCTATATCTCTTCAAAACTATGCCATTTGATACAAGAAGAATACAAAAGACAATGTTATTTTTAACCGAAATTCTTGTTATCCGAAATGGCCTATCCCCCAATTATTTTGGTTAACAGAGGTTTTACTGTATTTTGTTTTATTTTCATTATTACTAAATAGTGGTCACTTCCTATTTCTGGACCCCTTCTAACATTTGGTCCATTACGTTTTTCTTGTTATTTTTTTCTACTAATATGTCTGTAATCAATTATCGATTTTTCTTCTCTACTTTTAACTTCTCTTGTGTACTTGTGTATGTTTTTGTGTTCAAAAAATGTATTAGTTATTACTAAATTGTGCATCATAGAGAAATCTAGCAGTCTTATATCATTGTTGTTTCGTGCTGTTTCTCCATATTTTCCTCTTTATACCTCTTTATACCTCTTTATATTCCTGGCTATTTGCTCCTACTCTGCTATTAAAGTGCCCTGCTAAATATATATCTCCTTTTGCTTGTTCCGTGACCAATGCTAATTCTTCCCAGAATGTATCCTTATTATAAGCCGAGTCGTCTTCATTTGGACCATATACAATTATTATTGTTTTTAGATTCGTGCCTTTTTCTTTCATTTCAACCGATAGTATTCTCTCTGACCAGGCTTTCCAATTACTTATTTGGTCTGTTAATCTGGTGTGTGGTGTGCACTATGCATCCCACCCCTGCCGCTGCTCTCTTGTTTCCTTTTATTCCACTATATATTTCCTTGTATACTTCTAATATTACAGGTTCCCAGCTTCCACATTTCTTTTCTGTTCTCCTTGTTTCTTTCTTCCTCTTTTCTTTTTTGTCCTTCTCTTTCCTGTCGTTTATGATTTATTGTACTTGTATCCTTATCCATTGCCATGCTCGTTACCTTATGTTCCAATCTATCATTTACTCTTAGTTTTTTGTTTGTTCTAGTTTTCTTTCGTTCCTGTTCCATTTCCATTCTTCCTTTCCTATAGTTAGTTTGTTGAACCCAATTATCACTAGATTCCCTGCCTCTTTGCCTCCCTTTGCTCCCTTTGCCTCTTAGTATTTTTCCGATAAGGCACCTTTTATCGAGATCTGGCTTCTTTTTTAATATGGGTCAAAATATACCTCAAACTGTAATTTATAAATAAACTTTATAAATAAATTTTATAAATATTCAAAATATATCGACAAAAACTAGCTTTTAGAAAAAGTACTAAGAGACAAAAAAGTTTTAGAAACATTGTGTTTAACTAACGGTGCCACAATGATAATTTAATTGGAACGTACACAAGAGTTTGGGGGGTTTAAGGGAACAAAACCCCCAATAAAACTTTTATGGGGTGCACAAATTTCACTATAATTTTTTTAAGATGTTCCTGTCATAAGAATTCCACATTTCCTGTTTCAATAAAAAAACTCGAAATAGTTTTCGATATATTGGAAAAAATCGATTTTGATTTTGTAACTTCAAAGGGCTGTAACTTTTTTTATGTGCACATTTATACTAAGGTCAGTTAGGTTCAATCGAACTATTTTTGGTCCCAGAATATGTGATTTAATTTATGACCTGTATTTTTGTTACACCCTGTATGCATAGTACTTACTTTAATTCCTACAAAAAATAATTATTTTCTTTGGCATAATTTGCGAATAAAACGCTTTTTATTTTAAAGTAGTGAAAACGCGACGAACTACAAACGTGCATGATCGTTCTTATTACATATATGTTTTGCTGCTTTAGCTAAAACTTCTTGTTAGTGCTGCAAAAGTGATTGTGAATACCTAGTGTTTGCTTTGTGTGTGTCAACATCTACCGGATTGCTTGTGCTGCTGAATAACATTCACCTGAGCTGAATAACTGAGGCCTCTAATCAAGGACTGTCGAATTTTGTGCGTAGGTCTTTACTCAAACTTTGGATAACAATAATCAAATTGTTCTGGATCTCATGTGTAGATCCAGATTTTAGGTAAATATTTAACTCACTTAACTATATACCTATCTTATGGTGCATTAATCAGTTTAAACAAACAAATTGTCTTCTCTTAGAATACACTCAAATTAGTGTACAATAAGTAAATAATTTAGATAACTATAGAAAAATTACAAAATATTTTGATTTTTGCGCAAATCTGGTGACCAATATTAAAAGATGCTAAAAGGTATCTATTTATTCTCTATTATTTTATTGAAGGCTCTACACAAAAATGCGTCAAAAATTTTTATAAATTTGTAATGTGTGACAGTTTTATATTTAGTAATTTTCGAATTAGTGCAGTATTTCGAATTTCTCAATATTCGTATGACACTTATTTCTTCTCTCTATTATAGATAGTTGAAACATATGTAATTAAAAACGTTACTCCAACATAACCTTAAGTAACAAATCAAGAGAGCTCAGGTATGATGCTTTTCAGAGGCTTTTTCAGTGCGTTACAAGTGACAGAAAAAAAGGTACGACCGTGCTTATACACATTTATAAATTTATTCTAGTTGTTGATAAATGGCGCTATAATCGAAAAAATGATTTACCTATTACAAATATCTATATGACTAAAATCTACAGTTCTTCAGTCTTACATGTCATTAATTTTGACGTCATATGACTGTAAGAATGTAGAGAATCATTGCATGCGGTGCCGCCCAAAATCCCGACAGCCAAAATCCCGACACCAAAATCCCGACGGCCAAAATACCGACAGACCAGAATCCCGACATGCAACAATCCTAGCATAAGTAAAAATTCCGACCACTACATTTTGTTTAGTAACAAAATATAAAAAACAGATGGCCATAAACAAAAAACAAGAACTAAATGTAATTATGTTAAAAAGAAACTTATCAAACCTGTCGGGATTCTGGCCTGTCGGGATTTTGGGCTGTCGGTATTCTGGCGTGTCGGGATTTTGGCCGTCGGGATTGTGGCTGTCGGGATTTTGGCTGTCGGGATTTTGGGGTAGACCCCATTGCATGACATTTTAGTTAAATCTGACAGTTGTCAGAATCGTAATCTGCCGAATATGAAAAGGTTATTGCAGTATAACCCTCTTATTTGCAATTTGGTATAAAAACAAATCAATCGTGTTTATTGCATGTATAAAAATGTTAGGTATATGATTTGTATAGCCGTATAAATTGTACAGATTATAGTGGTATAGATAATACGTAACGTAAATCATGTTTTTTTTATTTTAGCGCCATCTATCAACAACTAGAATAAATGTTATAAATGAGTATAATCACGGGTGTACCTTTTTTTCTGTCACATCCAACTTAATGCGTTGGAAAGAAATCGGAAAACTGTCACGCACTGAAAGAATCCTCTGAGAAAAGGTATATTAAAGTTTAAGGATTTACAGAGATCTAAAAAATATTGATTTAACTTTTAGAAGCCAGAACTCCTGTTATTTGATTGTGTTAATCATTAAAATGCATAAAGATGCATACGCATTTATTATTTTGCAGAAAAAACATACCTATATTTATAAGAAAAAGGGGGTTTATTAAAAAAAAAAAAGAATGTGTGTGTTCTTTGTACGCACGTAAGAAGATATTCTTCTATTATATAGGTAATTTAAACGAAGTAAATATACTTAACAGGTTATTTGTATTTTATTTAAAAATTAAACTAACTTTCTTATCTACCACTTTCAAAAATTTTTTATTAAAACAACCAAAAATAAAAAAAAATATGAATCGCCCAGGATTCGAACCCGCGTCCTTCCAATCTCGGAGCTAACGCCCTACCTACTACTCCAGCGAGGTCCTTGTAATTGACATGTAAGTTTCGGATATAATTACACAACACGGCGACAAGTAGAAAGTGTAAAAATGTTATACCTACATAATATTTTATTATTTTACTACAGAGAAACACAAATCCAAAAACACAAGAATTATAATAAATAATACATTTACTAAAAACACTAATATATTCTTTTAATTACTTATTTGCACGGCTACAGATACATACATACCTATCTTGAAAGATTAGCAAGGAACTACATACTGTCTGTGTGCGCAGGCGCGCAGATTCATGTACAATTTTACCCTCAATCGAATCGCGCCTAAAGAAGAATATCTTCAAAAAGTGGCTTAACGTGTTCAATTTCAAAAATCGTAACACTACATTGAAAAAAAATTAAATATCTACAATGTGAGGCTATGGGCTTGGGTCGTACCGTTTTAAACTAATTATTGTCGTTGTAGTGGTGAAGAGGAGATACTTTAGCTAAGGTTAACCTCCTAACGATTCTAAGAGTTTGCTCACTACGGAGACTAAATGATGGTATCCTAGCCTAGAGCTTAGTATCCTACTCGTCATTTTGGTGAACGCTCGCATTTAAAATAATGCATCTGGCGATCCATAATATGGTACGAGCAGTACGAGGGATACCAGGGAGTGAGGGTCGGCGCCTCGTTGTGAGCACAACTTAAGTCAATCGTGGATTTCAAAAAGGTATACCCACGTAGTTATGTAGTACCTTACAATTGGTATTGGCAGATCGAAAAATCTTAAGAAAAAAGAAGGTCCTTTATACTTAGGTCTAATATATCTGCCAACGTCTTCCATATGTAAATATATTTTTTGTTAAACTGTACACATCTGTAATATTTCAGTTTTGATTTTCATGTAGTAACATAATATAGAGGTTTGATTAAACTGATTAATGAACACATATTATTATGCATCTGCAGATTTAATAAATTAGATTTTAAAAATACAATAAATATAAAACAATCAATAATTTAGTACGCTTTATAGGGAAAATATATTCATATTATTTTTGTTATACAGGGTGTATCATTAATAATTGGAAATATTTTAACTGTAGATTCCTGGGCTCAAAATATTGAGGTTTAACCCAAATCACCTAGTTCGGAAATGCTTCCAAGGGAGCTAGCGCTCTTTGAAGATGGCGTCTTGTAATTAGATTTTTTTAATACCTCCAGAACGCTTCTATTTAGAAAAACGAAAACTGGTACGCTATCTTCCAGAAATAAATGGATTCTATAAATTGAGAATTTCTACTAATAGGGCAACGGTTATTTTATCACATAACTTTTTTGTCATCAACTTTGAGCATTTTTGACATTGGATTGTTAAATTATGAGGTATTCCAGTACTAAAAGGTACTCTTACTTTAAATCGCTAATATACACCGTCTCCTAGACAAACGGTGAATTTGAAAATTTGAAAATTTTTCGTTTGTTTTAATTTGATAAAAATTTGAAAACAATTAAAAAATACGGTGTATTTTACCGACCTGAAGCAAGAGTAACTTTTAGTACTAGATAGAATACCTCATAATTTGCGATAGAATAGCCGTAACCTATCCAAAACGTATACATTATACATAAATATACATATGGCTGGTACTAGAAATTTTTATAATCGATTCATCTCTGGAAGATAAATAATCGCACCAGTTTTCGGCTTTTTAAATATTTTTTTTCAGATTTTCTTTTTTTTTCAAATTCAAAAAACGAACAATTTTCAAATCAATTGTATCTAGAAAACGGTGAATCCTACCGACTTGAAGCAAGAGTACCTTTTAGTACTAGAATACCTTACAATTTAATAATCCATTATGAAAAATGCATAAAATTGACCGTTGCCCTACCCAAAACTGACGCTTATGACCGGTAGGTACTAGAAATTCGTAATTTATGGAATCGATTTATTTTTGGAAGATAACTAGGCGTACCAATTATCGTTTTTCTAAATATAAGCGTTCTGAAGGTATTAAAAAAGACTATTTACAAGACGTCATCTTCAAAGAGCTCTAGATCCCTTAGGAAGCATTTTAGCACTGGGTTTTTGGGTTAAACCTTAATATTTTGAGCCTAGGTATCTACAGTTAAAATATTTCCAATTAATAATGAAACTATATCTGTTAAAACTGTTATATGAAATATAACAAATATCTATGCATTGATGTAGATAGTATATTTTTAATATACTTTTTATAGTTTTTATATACTGTGAGTATAACATACTTAATATCAGAATATATTTTGACCCAGTCTACACATTCATTATCAAGATTTATTACACAATATAGTAATTCGTAAATCATTGCAGCTTCCGTATTTTTATTTGATGTAGTTATATTTGACTTTGTTTTAAAATAAGCTGTCTTTGAAGTTGAGAACATCAGTTAACATTACGAGCCAAAGCAAATTGATTATGAATGTGTATTTATTTTTAAGAGAAAAATATAAAATTAGTGATATATTTTTGTCTTTAGCACCAATCACACCAAGGGCACAACGATAGTCCAGATATGTACGAATATGCCGACAGTCCAGTAGCCAATCCCTTGGGATTTAACACTTCCGGATCAGTAGACAACAGACCAGCTACATCGTATCCTCCAACGTCACCACTCCGAACGTCATTTAATCCAGGAGGAAATTTGTTCAATTTTTCTTACCCGCCTACCATGGATGCAGCTGCTTTTGAAAACCAACTCATACAAAAGCTGCAAGCCTTGAGCAACTTCCAACCTAGTAGCCCTTTCCAATATCCTTACTCACAGTCGATGCCATTTTTGTTGCAGAGTTTGTATTCGTCACCTTTAATGAATAATACATATTCCTTGCAAAATCCTCATAAAAATATGCCATTATTTATGGGTAAACCGCTCGGAGCTGGAAGACATAGTGAACCTAGACAACTGAATCCTACGTATTTCAACCCAAATCAATCACCACCTAGTAAAAAAGAAGATTATCATAATCCTCAGTACGGTACACTACGGCAACAAAATTATAGTGCCCAAAACAGTCAAACTAACAACGAGACATATCAACAAAAGGACCCAGACTCGCCCCTATATCAAAAAATAATTCCCAAAAAGGAACAAGAAGAAACGAAGCAAGTTCGGTTGCAGCACAATCAAAGAGAGTCTAGCCCCAATCCAATATATCAAACAATTATACCTAAGAAGGATCTTAGTAATGGTAAACACATAAAAATCCAGCAAAACGAGTCGCTGAAAAGAGAAGCTAGTCCCAGACCTCAGGAAGGAGATAGAAGTTGTGGTCAGTTCATCAGACCTCATTCGCAAGTCGGGACACTGACCACGACTGATGCTGATGGACGGCTTCGAGTTGTAGTGCCAGTGTTGTCCGGTTCCAAGGAGGATCTAAGTGAAAGTTTTAGTAAATTACGGACTGATGACAAGTATAAAGGATCATCATTGTCGAGGACTTATAGTGATAGATATAGTAAAAGTAGTCCGCAAGCACCGGCTTCTATTATGAGGCACAAGAGTAAATAAGGTTTAGGATGTACAGGTCGACAGAAATATCTGAAACCGCCAAGGTCAGAGCGGTCGAAAACTTTGGTTACGCGACGTTGTCAGATCAATCGGGTTTCAAATGTTTTTCGGATTTTTATTTATTACCTGTTTCACAGTAACATTGATAACAATTCTATGTAGTGCAGTCACTGAAGGTTTTCACCTCCGATTTTGTTGAACCTTCATCAATTTTCTTGAAAATTAGTAAGTAGTTAGACGATACCTCAGGAAACAAAAGTGACATGGTACCAACTTGCGCTTTTATCATGGGGGTGGATGCCACCCTTTCCCGGCGTGAAAATTATTTTATTAAAAATAACCCCATAAATCGATAGAGGTACAAGTTCTAAGCAAAATTTGTTATATCAAGTTATTAAAAGAAATCAATACTTTTCGAGTTATTAAAGATCAAAGAATTTAATTTTTTGTGAAAAAAAAGCTTGTTTTAAAGCTGTTTTTCATAAATAACTCAAAAACTGTAAGTTTTTACATATGAGTTACTATTACCCGAATTGAAGCGAACAAAAAATTAAAGAAATTTCTTACTGGAAAACCCTTTTAATATTAAGGGGGTAGGCGCAAAATCTTAGTGCAATGCGATTTAAATCGAATCGAATCCTGAGAAAACTAATAGGTATTTCTGAAAAATTTAAACGCAGAATGAAAGATTACATTATTACCGAGGGCCGAAAGTCTCTGAAAACTTCTATAATGTTTACAAAAGAGAAAATTTAGTTTGATTTTTAGTTTCAAAAATTTCATTCAAAAGAAATTTTTGTTTATTCTAAGGGACTTTCGGCCCTCGGTGATAATGTAATCTTTCATTCTGCGTTTATATTTTTCAAAAATATTTATAACTTTTCTTAGGATTAGAAAAAAATGAATGCATTTAAATAGCATTTGACCAAGATTTTGCGCCTTCCCCCTTAATACACAGTGAGTTACAGGTATCTAATTGAACCTATATTTTTTTTTCCGGTGAGTTCTCAAACATATTATAAGTATTCAAGCTCAAATAACAGGAAGACGATGCATTGTATAACATATATAGTACATTACTGTAGCGTGATTAGTGTAATTACTTCTAATTACAATAAAACTAGCGGTTCGTAATTTATATACGACTTTATTTATATAAGTTACAGACGAATTTATCTTATACACTTTACCTTAAGACTAACTCTATTCACAAAAATTATGCCTTATATATCCTAGTCGTTATTCTCGATCATTCCGGGCTAAGCCAGCTCTCCGACTATCGTGTGACCTTCCAACAACCGCGCATCGGTTCCACGTATAGCGTGCTTCGCTCTAGACTTTTCTCGGCTTACGCCTTGCGGCTGGTGACTCATTGTTTTGCTACATTGCTCCCCTCTTAAGATCTGAGCGTCCCGATCAGCAACTCTAGATGAAGGCCCAGGATGGCGGAATCTACACGACTCTCCAGCTTTGCATACACCCTTCAAGAAGAAATAACAGTCTACTGTCTTTGAAGGATCCGACATCTTCGGGTTCATGCAACACACAGTAATTCGTACGCCAGTTTCTCTGAAGACCACTTCAAGCATGCTTCTCACAATCTTCCAATCCAGATTTTCTACTGCATGGCCTATTTTTGGTAAAGCCAAATCTTTGATGTCATAATTACACACGATTTTCTTCAAATTACATAGAGCACGCCATATGTTCTCATAGCTTGGCGTGTCCGTATAAGACTTCCTGGTCACCATATACAGCAAAGATCGAGGACCATCTTCCAATCGCAGTACTCTTCCAATTTTAGGCTGCTGATTTCGTAACTCGTCCAGGCGGCCGAACTTTCTATTGAATACGGACGAGATTCCTTTAGTCATCTCGAGGTCTTGGGCAACACAGTGGGCTAGAGAGACGTTTTCTGGAACACCAAACAGATCTTGCTGAACTTCTGTGGTCACGCCGAATCTAGCACTCTTTCTTTCTGCGTAATTTGACATAAATTCCTTAAAACTTGGCTGTGCGGCATCTTTCATTTCCTGTTGGAGGACTCGGGCTTCTTCTGTTTCATTGGAGCCAGCATATGGTGCAAGACGATTTATGTGAATAACTTTTGGTTTACCGTTTGGCAACTTCTTAATTCTGTATATTACGTCATTTATTTTCTTCTTAACTTCATACGGACCTTCCCATTGTCTTTGCAGTTTAGGACACAGGCCTCGACGACGTTGTGGATTATAAAGCCAGACAAGATCACCTACTTCGAAGCTTTCATTCTTGCATCGAGAATCATATTGATCTTTCATTCTGTCACTGGCTATCTGGATGTGTTGTCGGGCAAGTTCATGAATGTTGTTCATTCGTAATTTCAGGCGGTCAACGTAGTCTTCGCCTGCAACATGTTCCTCGGAAGGTCCGCAGCCAAACTCTAGGTCGCAGGGCAACCGAACTTCACGACCCAACATCAGGCAGGTTGGTGTTTGACCTGTAGTTTCATTTACGGCCGAGCGGTAGGCCATCAGGAATAAATGAATGTGTTGGTCCCAATCTCGCTGATGTTCAGATACAACTTTGGACAAGTGTTTACCCATCGTTCGGTTCATCCTCTCGACCATCCCATCTGATTGAGGATGCAGGGGTGTTGTTCTGGTCTTATTGGCACCAATCAATTTACAAACGTTTTGGAAAAGAGCTGACTCAAAGTTTCGCCCTTGGTCGGAGTGGATCTCCAAGGGAACACCAAATCGGCTAAAGAATTCTTTAACAAGTACCTCTGCAACGGTAGCAGCTTCTTGATTTGGTAATGCATAGGCCTCAGTCCATTTTGTAAAATAATCCATGGCTACCAGGATGTATTTATTTCCAGCATCGGTTTCTGGAAATGGACCTGCAATGTCGATAGCTACTCTTTCCATAGGACTTCCAACATTGTACTGTCTCATGGGTGCTCTCTTTTTACCAACCGGACCATTACCGGATGCACACAGTTCACATTTTCGGCACCATCTTCTTACATCATCTTTACAGTTCACCCAATAGAACCGTTCTCGAACCTTTTGCAGAGTCTTCGTAATACCAAAGTGTCCACCTGATGTACCGTCATGCAACTGACGCAATACTTCTGACACTTTACTTTTAGGTACAATTAACTGAAGCTTAGATTCTGTACCATCATCGTTCTCAAAGGTTCTGTACAGAAGATCATCTTTTAGTACCAGGCAATTCCATTGGCTCCAGTAGGCCTTGACTTCTGGACTACATGCACTAATGTTCTGCCAACTAGGTCTCTCACCTTGCCGCATCCAATCCAATACTCTTTTTATACATGGATCATCTTCTTGGGCTTCTTGTAACTGTTGTGGCTGCCATTGCTCATTAGCGACGGTAGTTCGTCTCACAGGGCAAAGCTGTTCATCTACTTTAAGCCGGTGATTACAACTTTCACTGCATGGCCGTATCGAGGAAGCATCTGTATTTGAACCAACTCTTCCAGCCCTCTTCATGCGTCTCTTCGGCATCGTGTCACGAATCACCCTCCGTACCATTTCCACCAAACATTCATCTTTTCTCTTATCGCCTTTTTCCACGGTTATTACTCGATGGCCTCGTGAAGTTTGACTAGCCGTTTCGTGTTCCAATGCAATAGCAAGTGCTTCATCTAAAACTTTCGGCCTTGCTAGTCGTAAAGCTTTCTGTAGTTCATTATCTTTCAGCCCATTGACGAAGGTATCTACTGCAATTTCTTCTAAAACGCTGTCTGGCACCTCTGGATAAGCCAACCGCACCACACGAGCCACATCTGCTTCAAATTCTTGCAGATTCTCACTTGCTCCTTGACTTCTACTTCGCAGTTGGGCTTTGTATACTTGTTGTAGATGGGCATCTCCATAGCGTTTTTCTAGACGAGTGAACAAGGTCTGGTAACAATTTTCTTGACCCTTAGGAATTGATCTTAATATATCTGCAGCATCACCTCGCAAAGCAGCAGTCAAGGAAACAGCCTTTTCCTGTTCGGTCCAATGATTGGCGGTCGCAATAGCTTCAAATTGTCTAAGATATATGGACCAAGAGGACTTTCCATCGAATGGTGGTAATTTGAATCTCATATTATGCGACGTTTCGTCTCTCGGTAGTTCATCTTTCACTACAGGATCTAACGCTGCTGCATTAACTGATGGTTGTACTTTTGTATCGGTTATCATGCTCTCTAGTTGTTTGATCTTTTCTTCTACGGTCTCTACACTTTTCTGCATCTTATCGAATGTTCTAGAAACTTCTTCAAATTTCTCATTGTTCTGTTTACAAACTTCTTCTAGCTTTTCGTTGTTTTGCCTACAGACCTCTTTAATTATTTGAGAAGTCTCATCGAATCTTTTAGCAACATTTTCGAATTTCTCGTCGCTTTTTCTACTAACTTCTTCAAGTTTCTCGTCGCTTCTTCTACTAACTTCTTCAAGTTTCTCGTCGCTTCTTCTAGAAGTTTCATCGATCTTTTGAGAAACACTTTCAAATTTCTCGTTGTTCTGTCTACTAACTTCTTCAAGTTTCTCGTCGCTTCTTCTAGAAGTTTCATCGATCGTTTCAGAAACAGTTTTTAATTTCGATAAGATTACTTGTTCTGCTGACTGGAAGTGGAACGTCTGTGGGTCTTCTCCGTTCTTCGTGAGGACATCCTCGAGTCGTGCTTGTAGGACTATCTTGAGCCCACTGCTGTCCAGATCCCGTTCCTCGAGCTGTTCACGGAGCTGTTTTACTGTAAGTTCTTGTAGCAACATCTTTGGTCGGCACACACGTACTTTCCAAAATGTCTTTTAACAGTCTTTCCGAATACCGAACAATCAACGCACTTTAACTATTCCCGACGAATAAAGTCCAAAAGTATTTTAAAGTCTTTCCGAATACCGAACAATTAACGCACTCCGGTTGTTCCCGACGAATAAAGTTCAAAAGTCTTTTAAAGTCTCTCTGTAATTCACTTATTTATATCGCACTAAGTTAACCGAACACCGACACCAACTGTAGCGTGATTAGTGTAATTACTTCTAATTACAATAAAACTAGCGGTTCGTAATTTATATACGACTTTATTTATATAAGTTACAGACGAATTTATCTTATACACTTTAGCTTAAGACTAACTCTATTCACAAAAATTATGCCTTATATATCCTAGTCGTTATTCTCGATCATTCCGGGCTAAGCCAGCTCTCCGACTATCGTGTGACCTTCCAACAACCGCGCATCGGTTCCACGTATAGCGTGCTTCGCTCTAGACTTTTCTCGGCTTACGCCTTGCGGCTGGTGACTCATTGTTTTGCTACATTACTAAACACTTGTCAGTGTAATTAGAAATACCTATCAAATGAGCTCCAAAAAAAAAATAAATTCGATAACCCTTTCGATATTTTTAGAAAAAAAGTGAAAAATAAAACATACGTCACTTCCACAAAAATTAAAATTTTTGGTAATCGCTGTAAGAGGTTCATTATTTTATCATAAGTAATGACATCAAAAATTTTAACCGGTTTAGACTAAATATTTTTGAATAAGAATGTGATTAAACAAATCAGAATTTTTCAACTTTTCGTAAATTTCGTTTTCTTTTGATAACTTCAAAAATACTCGTTCGTTAAAATGATTCAGAACCAAATTTTAGTTTTTTTTTTAACAAAGATATTTTGTATTATTTTTGTAGAATAAAAAATAACCGAGATAGAAACGTTTAAAGCCTAAATTATACCGCGAGAACCATGTAAGGCCCTTTTTATTTAAAAAAATAAACGATTTAAGAGATTAAATTTAATACGATTTTTTAGCCCTTGAAATTATCTTTCAATGACTACTGATTTCGTGTCCCCTCTCCTTAATTTGCTACATGAGTGACCTTCGCGGTGTCAGAAATTTCTGTATACTTGTAAAGTTAGTTTAATTATATATGTCATCCATGCCAATATTTATTAAATAGATTGCGGTATGGTATGTTAAAAGATGGTTTGCTTGTTAATCTATATATTTTTTATATTTTCTAATGTAATTCAAAAATCAATAATATAGGTACAAAGAGAATACATAATATTCAGCGGCCAAATGTCCGTCCATATTTATTATCAGGGGCAATTCCGTAGGATGAAAATGAATCTTAGCAGACGAGAGTTAAAGACGGTCACAGAGATGGTGACGGGGTATTGTCAACTGAGGAAACACCTCTACAGATAGGGTGAATGCAGAATTAACCATGATGTAGAATATGCCAATAGAACCACCATATTTGTCCCCTAGAAATTGAAAAGCTTGTTAGTAAAGCTGCTAGAAAAGACCGCAGAACTTCTTGTTGGAGACTGAAAGGATGTATTTCATACAAAGATCTCACTAGCATGTAGACGGCTAGATATTCTTGTAGACGGCATATGTCAAAATCTTAGCCAAATCGGAATCGTAGTTTTGTTATGACCCCGTGTGGAATCGGGCGTGTCCATAGCCGCCCATCAGGAGGCCACTGCCCACTAGCTTTTCGGGTGCATTAAACTATATATTGTCATTCAAAGTATCTGCCCGTGTCTGCCCCCCTCCCTGAAAATGTTTATATAGGCACCCACGGGTGTGTCTGGGGATTTTAGAAAAATGAAAAAAGAGCAATATCGGTCGAGAATTCGATTTTTGTTTTTGGAAGGGAAATCGCGCAGCAAAATCAAAGAGCGCTTGAATGCTGGATACGGTGACTCTTCTCTTTCGATGGGGACCGTTAAAAATTTGGTTTAACGAATTTCAACGAGGTCGCACGTAGGTTTTTGATAAGTCACGGCCAGGTGTCCCGAAAATGGCTACCATGGAGGATAACGTGAAAAGAACCCACGATCTCGTATTGGCAGACCTCCAACTGAAGATGCGCCAGATAGTTGAGACAGTAGGCATCTCAAAAGATCACGTGGGTCATATCCTGCATGGAAATTTTGGCATCAGGAAGCTGTCGGCACGATGCGTGTCGATGAAAATTTTCGTTTCTCTTTTGTAGGTTAAGTACTTTTCGGATCGCCCTAGTATTCTTCTTCTTAAGGTGCCTATCCGTTCCGGATGTTGGCGATCAGCATGGCTATCCTAACTTTGCTTGCTGCTATTCTGACTAGTCCGGTTGTCGATGTATTAAACCACTTTCTCAGGTTTTGAAGCCAAGATATTCTTCTTCTCCCTGGTCCTCTCTTTCCAAATACCTTGCCTTGAAGAATGAGTTGCAACAAGCCATATCTCTGTTCATTCCTCATAACATGGCCAAGATATCCTAGTTTGCGCTCTTTGATTTTGTTAATAATCTCGCATTCCTTGCCTATTCTACGTAGAACCTCAACATTAGTCACACGATCCACCCACGAAATTCTCAAAATGCGCCTGTAACACCACATCTCGAATGCCTCGAGTTTTCACAAGAAGCCTCGGGAAGTGTCCAGGCCTCTACTCCGTATAATAACGTAGAAAATACATAGCATCTGATGATAGAGATTTTGGTAGCAAGAGGTAAATCGTGGCTTCTGAAAAGAGACTTCATCATTATGAACGCTGATCTCGCTTTTCCTATGCGTTGTTTTATTTCAATTGGGTGGTCCCACTGGCTGTTTATGTTGGTACCAAGGTATGTGTAGCTGTCGACCCTGTCAATTAGTTGTTGGTTAACCAAAAGCTGTGTATTTAATATTTCGCGGTTACTGACTACTATGTCCCTTGTTTTTTTTTCGTATTGAGATCATGAGATCAAGTTCCGTATTCTCTACTTATATCTGATATGCGCGACATTATTCTTTGCAAACCATCTAGACTGTCTGCAAAAACTACAGCGTCGTGGTTTGCCTTGGTTATCTGCCAAACACCCAACTCTTCTAGGTTTGCATAAGCCTGAGCTTCTTTAACTTTTTTGTGCATATTAAATGAATCGTGTTTATGTTGCAATTGCTGGATTTCCGCACACTGTTCTCTTAGTCGTGTATCCTTAGCTATTCTAATTGCTTTTTTGATCTCTTTATCTATTCTTTTCTATAATGACATGTACTGATCTTTGGACTTTCGCCTCTCTTCCATCATATCTTCCGCCCTAGTATACAATTGAATAGATTTGATTAAATGATTTTAAATTTAATTAAATTTCCCTTTGTAAGTTTACCTACACATCAAAACGAAACATTCAGGAATGTACACAATGAACTAGCAATGATTAAACGATTATTGAGCACACACACAAATATAATTTTAAATTGAAGGCAAAATTAAATGAAAATTGAAAATTAAACGCTGTATGTACCGTTTGAGAAAATATAAATAGAACCATTATTATTTGTTATAATATTTATTATTATGATAAATTGCGTTTGATGAAAATTTCTAATTATCAAGCAGGTGGCTTTTGCGTTTAAAATGATTTAGCTTCCGAGGCAAAACTGTTGCTTTCGACACAATTACCAAAATAATTAATAGATACATGTATTTCATGAAGTATGTTTACATACAGTCCGTACAATACACATATCGTTGCACGTCATTCGCATCATAGCACGTAACGACACATGATATTTAAGTCGTAGGTGTGTTTCTTTTTAGACTTGTTTAGATGAGTCCGAGTACACTGGAATTCCAGCCACTAGATATATTTTATTATATACGCGTAGGAATAATATTGGAATATTTATATTAATTAAAATTTAAAGAAATATACCCTAACTTAACTTGTTTCATTTAATTTATATAAGTGGAATCATCATCATTCTCTTTGCCTTATCCCTATGCGGGGTCAGCTTCCCTAATTGCATTTCTCCAGACAATTCTATCTTGGGTCATATCAATGTTAATCCCCTTTACCAACATGCACTGCCTTATCGTCTCTTCCCAGGTCTTCTTTGGTCTTCCTCTCCTACTCCTTCCAGGAATCTGCACTTCAGCTATTTTTCGTATTGGTGATTAACGTCTCGACGTTGAACATGACCAAACCATCTTAACCTATGCTCTCTCATTTTGGCATCAATTGGTGCCACACCTAGACTTCCCCTAATATACTCATTTCTAACTTTATCCTTCTTTGTCACTCCACGCATCCATCTAAGCATTCTCATTTCCACCAAATGCATTTGTTGTTCCTCTTTCTTTTTCACTGCCCAACATTCAGTTCCGTACATCATAGCCGGTCTTATGGCTGTTTTATAGAATTTTCCCTTCAGCTTCATTGGAATTTTTCTGTCACACACCACTTGATTCCTTCCACTTCATCCATCCAGCCCTAATTCTACTGCATGCATCTCCATCTATTTCTCCATTACTCTGTAATACCGATCCCAGGTACTTAAAACTATTGCTTTTTCCAGTTTTTGTTCTAAGTTTCTTTCACTATTTCCTACTAACACGACATCATCAGTATACATTAAGCACCATGGAATGTTACCCTGTAGTTTCGCTGTTATCTGGTCCAAGGTCCAAAACTAATGAGAATAAATACGGACTAAGCACAGAGGCTTGGCGCAATCCTACTTTCACATGAAATTTATCCGTCTCTCCCACACCTATCATAACACTAGTCGTTACTCCCTTATACATATCCCTCACAATCTTTACATAATCACCAGGGACTCCTTTCTTATTGAGTGCCCACCACAGAATCTCTCGAAGAACTCTATCATATGCTTTCTCAAGATCAATGAATACCATATGAGCGTTTGTTTCTTTACTCCTGTATTTTTCCATCAACTGCCTTTTAATGAAAATTGCATCTGTTGTTGATTTGCCCTGCATAAAGCCAAATTGATTCTCGGATATTTCGGTCTCTTCACGTATCCGTCTATCAATTACTCTTTCCCATATTTTCATGGTGTGGCTAAGCAGTTTTATAGCCCTGTAGTTTGTACATTGTTGTATATCTCCCTTGTTTTTGTAAACAGGTACCAGTGTACTGCTTCTCCATTCGTCTGGCATTTGTCCAACTTGCATAATTCTATTAAATAGACCTGCTAGCCACCTTGTTCCTGTCTCTCCTAATGCTCTCCATACTTCCCCAGGAATATCATCTGGTCCTACCGCTTTTCCTTTCTTTATTTTTTGAAGCGCATGAGCCACTTCCTCGTTTGTTATTTTGGTGACCATTGCTGCTACTGTCTCCGTTGACTCTACAGCATGTCTGTCAAATTCTTCATTTAATAAGCTGTCAAAGTACTTTCTCCATCTCTTTTTGACATCCCTTTTGTGAACTAGTATTTTATTATTTTCATCTCGGATACCGGATTTTCATCTCGGATGGAATATAAATCGTTTTTATAAAGCACACTTGTTCGGATGACACTCTACGTAACTGCGATCGAACAAAAGTGACATTTTGGCATAAATTGGTAACATTTAATTGACAGTTGCGGCATTGACACTTCAGATTTGTTTTTATTCTTTACGATAAGTAATTTTTACATTGAATATTAATTTGTTTTGTTGTATAATCCACTTACGCAATAATTATGTGATATATTTGATTTAAAATGAATTCAAGAATTTTTCTAAATTGGGCAACAATTTCAACTTACATCTCTGACGTAAATAATGACGTGCAACGGTATGTATATTGTACGGACTGTATAAAATGTAGGAACAAAAATGAGAAATGCTCGTAATTTTCATTAATTTCAAAACTGCTTTTGATGCAACTCTACGTCCCAAAACGATAGAAGAAATGAAGAAGATCGGGAACAGAATAAAAAACTAAAAGGAAAATACCAAAAATGGGGCTCAAGATCACTATTGCGAAGATAAAGTTCAATGGAACAAGGCGTGTAATAGTCAGGAACGCAACCCTGGTTAAGAAAAATATTATCACAAAGAAACTATTCGGCTGAGATTTTGGCATAGGCTGTCCACAAGAATGTCTAGCCGTCTACATGCTAGCGAGATCTTTGTAAGAAATCATGTCCCTTCAGTCTCCAACAAGAAGTACTGTGGTCTTGATGAAATCTAGCAATTTTCTTACCAAGCTTTTCACATTTGCAGGGGACAAATATGGCGGTCCCATTCGCATATTCTGCCTTATGGTTAATTTTTCATTCACCTTGTCTATAGGGGCGTTTCCTCAGTTGATAGTATCCCATCACCATCTCTGTGACCGTCTTTATCTCTCGTCTGCTAAGATTCACTTTTATCCTTACGGAATTGCACTTGAAGGGGTCTCCATTTGTTGCTAGAGTCCTCTAGATCTTTGCTTTTTCATGAATTGGTAAACATCACAGGTTAACAGATTCTTAAGTCCTGCTGAACAGATTTCAACAATAGTCCTGCTGAAACTAATGATGATTTTAAGCTTGGACCGTTTTCGCATTATTTTCCGTTTGATCGAAAATAGTACTCAACAATAAAAAAAATTTCTGCAAAACTGACCACCATTCTAAAGCATCTAACATTGGTCGCATTTAGGAGACGAAAAATGAGGGAGCAGTTCCCGATGGAGCGGTAACAGTTGTGTTTCGTCTTGTGAACGCTCCGCTCTCTAAATTCGTAGCATACGTTGGGCGGAGGTAGCGGAATTAAAATGAGCTCACTGACATGGCGACCGTTCCGTAACACGTTACGCAAGTAGCGCCACATTCAGAGAACGAATTCCCAACAGTTGCGGAACCGATCCGTCACTTTTTGTCTCCTGAATGCGACAAGAAACACGATATTCACATACGTTATACCAGGGGTTCCCAACTGGTGGTATGCGTACCACTGGTGGTACGCGGGAAGATTTCAGGTGGTACGCGTCGCTTGCAGGAGCGTCATTTGATTTTTTGTAAATTTCAGTAATTTTCAGGGTCAGGAGGGCAAATGCCCCACCCTCCCCGACCCTATCAAATGACGCCCCTGGTCGCTTGGGTGAAACAAGCGATTACGATGGGCCTTTGTCTGCGGAAGTGCCAGTGCTTCTCTTTATCCTAGCACAAGTCTTCACCCGTGTCTACAAACTAAGATCAGAAGAATGCTTTTAACTGAAAAAAATAATGACATGGAAAAGTTGTTATGTGATGAAGAATGATTGTCAAGATTGGCGTATCTAGCTGACATTTTTGACAGACTCGACACGCTGAACATGGGTCTTCAGGGAGCAAACACAACAACATTCACAGCCAATGAAAAAATAGACTCATGCAAGAAATAGTACATTGTTTACCGGGTAGGAAAAGCTTAACATTCCTGGACGACTGTGAAGATTGCTAAGTCGAGGCGCAAGCCGAGACTTAGCAACACAGAGTCCAGGAATGTGGCTTTTCCTACGAGGTAAACATACTATTTTTCCGCAAATCGTTTAAAATTCGACAGATATTGATTGATTTAAAAAAAACGCGATAATTTTATTCCCAAATAAATGGTGCTTTGAAATTCCTAATAAAATTACTTGGGTTACTATGGAAACGTATTGAGGTTGAATTGTCAAACTTGACGCTTATAAATTTAATTGCTGGTGTTCTCGAAAGTAAAATGATAAGTGATGATGAAATTTCCATTCCTGGGACTCCTCCAGAGCTGGTTGAGGCAGTGAATACTGCTTCATTAGAATTATTGCCAAATAAATCAAGAGAAAAGTACGAAAATGCATACAGACGTTTTATGGATTATTAATAATTTTCTATCATTTATGTAGAACACTAACAACTGTACGGAAATATCATTTCCTTACAGTAAGGAAATGACATTTCCTTACAGTAAGGAAGTCCTGACTTTTTCTTCAAGAAATTTTGACAGGAATGTCAAAATTTCCTGGCGATTTGCGGAAATAGTACATTGTTTACCGGGTAGGAAAAGCTTAACATTCCTGGACGACTGTGAACATTGCTAAGTCGAGGCGCAAGCCGAGACTTAGCAACACAGAGTCCAGGAATGTGGCTTTTCCTACGAGGTAAACATACTATTTTTCCGCAAATCGTTTAAAATTCGACAGATATTGATTGATTTAAAAAAAAACGCGATAATTTTATTCCCAAATAAATGGTGCTTTGAAATTCCTAATAAAATTACTTGGGTTACTATGGAAACGTATTGAGGTTGAATTGTCAAACTTGACGCTTATAAATTTAATTGCTGGTGTTCTCGAAAGTAAAATGATAAGTGATGATGAAATTTCCATTCCTGGGACTCCTCCAGAGCTGGTTGAGGCAGTGAATACTGCTTCATTAGAATTATTGCCAAAGAAATCAAGAGAAAAGTACGAAAATGCATACAGACGTTTTATGGGTTTATGTAGAACACTAACAACTGTACGGAAATATCATTTCCTTACAGTAAGGAAATGACATTTCCTTACAGTAAGGAAGTCCTGACTTTTTCTTCAAGAAATTTTGACAGGAATGTCAAAATTTCCTGGCGATTTGCGGAAAAAGTTGTTTTTTTATGTTCTTTAATACAGGGGAAGGATGTCTCTGCATTTCCTACGTGATGTCATCATTTTTGGACGAAAACCAAATATCTCCAATATCAGATGTGGTTGCTGATATAATTCTTTATTTAGAATCTCTTCAAAAAAGTTGTAACAAATATTTCTCTGAAGATTATTCCAAACTTGACTGGATCGTAAATCCTGTTGCAGCATCATCCACAAAATGAATTTTAATTACAGGATTTACAGGAAACATTCATCGATTTCAGACAAGACAACTTTAAAGAGAAATCCTTAATTAACTTGTGGATAAAATAAAACAAGCCATCGGACACATTTCTGATAGCAAATATGTTTCTAAAAAAATAGGGGGGGGGGTTCTTTCCACTCCATGTGCCCCACCGCCAAAATCTTCAAAATGTATCAGGTGGTACGCAGTTACTAAAAGGTTGGGAACCCCCACGGTTCTTAGACATTACTACGGTTGCCTAAATCGACTAACCAATGAACATTAAGGGTGAGATTACGTCACGAGAGTTTACTGTCATTTGAATCGTAATATGATTTTTTTCGAATCCTGAGAAAACCAAGTATTTTAGAAAAATTTAAACGCAGGATGCAAGATTACATTATTACCGAGGGCGGAAAGCCCCTTAGAATAAACAAGCAGATTCTATTGAATGAAATATTTGAAATTAAATATCACCCTTCTCTTTTATTTTCAGCCCTGTAACTTATTAAAATAAACATTATAGAAGTTTTCAGGGACTTTCAGCCCTCGGTAATAATGTAGTCTTTCATTCTGAGTATAAATTTTTCAAAAATATTTATTAGTTTTCTCAGGATTCGAAAAAAAAAATGAATACAATTAAAACACATTGAGAATTTTGACATGCGTCAAAATTTTGCATTAACACAATGTAAAATTCTGAACTGTTGAATTCCAGCTTCCCTAATCATTATTGTATGTACATCAAAAGACATTAGAGACTATTTGTAGATTATTGAAATATGTATTGGAAATAACTGTTAAAATTGGTCTACGTAATTAAACATATTCCAAAATTTTGTAAAAATGTAATACATTTTAGATTTCAGCCCAAACTTAGGCCACACACAATGCACTAATGTTCACATTTTTGAACTGTCAATATTTTTATTTTATCATCTATTGTTTAAAAACAATACAGTTGATAAGATACCCTCAGTTGCGGAGAAAAGAATAATAATAAAGATTTTTTAATTCAGTCAATGGTGTGAGCACTGTCAGTTAAATAGTAACGTGTGGCCTTACTTTTACACGCATACCTATATTGTGGCAAATGTATCATATTTTTCAAAATTTTGGAATGCATTTAAATCGTAGAACAATTTTAACTTTTGATTTTAATACAGATTTTAATTCTCTACAAGTATTCTCTCATGACTTTTGATGTAAAATAATTAGGGAAGCAGGAATTCAACAATTCAGAATTTTGCATTGAGTTTCCTATGGCCCTTTTTACGATTCACCACCCGGTATAAGATAAAATGTGTACTATTTGTCTAATTATTTCATAATAACACAAATAATACACATATATACACAATAACACACATTCAATGATCGAAAATCATTTAAAAATATGGGAATGTAAACTCTTGTGACGTAAAGTCAAAAATATAAGTCTCCCCACCACCGTCGGACAAGACAACCGTAATAAAGTCTAATAACCGTGGGGAACCCCTGCGTTATACTAACGTTCGGATGTCACTCAGTACGTTTCGGCGCATGACACATAGAAATTTGAGGCATACGCATTTTAATACTGTTTATTTTGCCGCATACCGTAGTTTAATCCGATTTGAACACAATATTTAATATTTTATGAATATTAATAATAGTCCCCGTTTTTGATATTGTATGAACTTTTGGTTCAGTTAGTGTCGCTTTACGTTACAATTTTTCATCAAGATTGTCTATTTTGAAACAATAATTTCTTTATCCATTTATATTTCTTTCCCCTCTTTTTATTGCTCGAGCTAGTAATGCAGTGGCCATAATACTTTCCTTACTTTTATTACTTATCTTCCTCATGTGCCTTATCCGTTGCGGACGTTGGCTATCATCATAGCAATTTTAATTTTGTTTGCGGCTTTTTTGAATAACTCGATGTTAGTCCAAACCATTGGCGTAAGTTTTGAAGCCATGAGCGTCTTCTTCTTCTGGGTCCGCGTTTGCTTTCTATTTTACCCTGTATTATCAGTCGTAGTATATGATATTTATCTGTCTCATAATATGACCGAGGTATTCAAGTTTCCGTTTCTTAATTGTGAAAGATTTCTTTTTGTTTTCCCATTCGGCGCAGTACCTCTAGTTGGTGATGTGAATCGTCCAGGATATTTTGAAGATCCGTCGATACACCCACATTTCAAATGCCTCCAGCTTTCTCATTAATGTTTCCGTCAGTGTCCATGCCTCTGCGCCATACAGTAAGACTGGAAATACATAGCACTTTAGCAGCCGTATTTTTAGTGGGAGAGATATTTATGTCGGAGTGGGTGAAAATATTTTTCATGTTGTTAAATGTTGCTCTAGCCTTTTCAATTCTAGATCTTATTTCGGTTGTTTGATCCCATTTTGAGTTGACTACTGTTCCAAGGTATATATACGAGTCAACGTGTTCAATTAGTTAGTTTTTTATTGACCCATACTACCCGTATTGACCGTGAACTCAACGCATTGTAAAATAACATTACACCGTATAGCTTGACCAACGTATTAATTGTGTATAGTATGTGCACGATGCAATGATCAAAATTGAGGGTATAGGAGACATTTTAATTTAAAATTATATGTCATTAGTTTCAGTACACTGAGTGTGTTCAAATGAGTTGTTACTCGTAGAATACTATGAAAACAATATGGATTTTTTTTGTACTTTCGTTGCTTGTTATTGGTCAGCTATTTAGTTTTATGATCATGACCGTACAACGGTACCTGATCTTTGGAAGTGTGGAAATTATAGGTTAATTGGATAATAATAAAAATACAAGGTAATTTATGTATTTACAATGATTTACTGCACATCTTCTGAATAAATTACTTCCTTACGTGATGTTCATTTGTGCGTAGGCATTTTGCATTCATGTAAAGTAATACAAGGTCTCTAAGAGCTCATTAATATTCAGCTCGGCAGGGTGCTATTGTTCGGGTGTGAAACTACCTAAACAAGGGCTTATTTCATAAAACAGGTAGACCCTTTGTTTATGGAATTCCACACATTCAGCTAGCCATAACCTCTCTCTTGGCATAAAACTAAGAATGCTGCGATGCTACGTCTTCTCTGTCCATTTTTATGGTATTGCTATGCAAAAGATTTCAAACTACAAATAAGGAAACTGTATGCTGCCTATAAAGCGAGGAACTACGAGGAACATACAAAATTCTCGCCAGTGTTGTCGATGCCACAAAACATTTTGTAGTTGTTGACCAAAACGCTGCATTATAAATTTTATCAGAATCAGAAGTGATAAAAATCTACTACAAACACTACTGGTTTATTTTTGTCTTACTCTCAACATTTTTCCCAATCGCCCCTAAAGAAGTATAACTTCAAAAAGCATTGCTTAGTAATTCGTGTTCTAGTCATCGTGTTTATAATAATTTTTAAATATGAAATAAACAGTAATCATCTCAATCTGTTATGATACGTATAATATGTATTATTTTTTATTTGTAAGTATACAGAGAGAGGCAAAATTATGGAATAAATTCATTTCCTCGATAATGAGCAATTTCGGAAGTATATCCCGAAACAGGTCGATTTTTATTTTGAAATTATGATTTTTTGTCATATATATCATACTAATGACGTCATCTGTCTGGGCGTGATGACGTAATCGATGATTTTTTAAATGAGAATAGATATGGTGTGTTTTTTGAATTAAATTAAGTGACACAAAAAAAAGAATTTATTTGATTCAAAATACATTTTACTGCTGCAGAAAACAGAAAAAATGTTTGTTTCACAAGTAAACATTGCTTTTCGCTTAAATTCAATGGTCAAGCTGCCACAAATAATCGTCTAATGAGTCTTGATAGTTTGAAAATTTAATTTAAGGAAAAAGCAATGTTTATTTTTGTATTCTGACAGCAGTGTTTAAGTATTATTTAAATTAAATAAATCACATACATTATTTTTTTTGTGTCAATTAATTTAATTTAAAAAACATTTTTTTGAAACCCTGTATAACTAATTATATTAATGTTTATATTAGGTACTTTATTTAACTAGCATACCACCCCATACTATTACTGTGGTTCATTTTTTAAATAGGAGGAGTAATTCAAATTTACCGCACTGTAATGCTTGCTTGTAATTGGTCCAACCTCAAGCACGCTTACTCCATTAAAATTTATGAAATTTTGACATTTATAAAATTTTGACACTAATGACATTTAAAATTAATAGGTTAATTAAGTTATATCGTTGCTTTTTTTTTTGTTTTCTGCAATATTTCTTTAATTTTTAGATATTTAGTCTGAATTTATATAAAAAAAAACGGTTGTTTTTAGAACTCTTTAGCGACGTTTAAGCGAAACGCCAGACGGGTGATAGTTTACGGCGCCGTAAGAGCAGTAAACCCATTGGTTGACTATCTCCTCCACCAATTGTAGATGAAATAGGAGTAGGAGCCAACCAATGCCTCGTCAGGTTTACTGCTCTTACGGCGCCGTAAATTATCGCCCGTGTGGCCTTAGCCTTAGTACAATATACTATTTATGGATTATAGGGCTTTTCATCGATTTTCATTTGTTTCGAGCTTCTGTCATGTGTCACATAATATTAATATATCTACGTCTTACGTGTTTGGTTTGTATCATTGATATACAGGGTGGTGAATCGTAAAACGGGCCATAGGAAACTCAATGTAAAATTCTAAATTGTTGAATTCCTGCTTCCCTAATTATTTTACATCAAAAATCATGAAAACTTATTTGTAGAGGATTGAAATATGTATTAAAAACAAAAGTTACAATTGTTCTATGATTTAAACACATTCCAAAATTTTGAAGAATATAATATATTTACCGCAGTAGGTATATGTGGGCATGTTAGACCACACGTTACTATTTAACTGACAGTGCGTACACTATTGACTGAAGAAAATATCTTTATTAATACATTCTCCTTAACTGAGGGTATCTTATCAACTTTATTGTGTTTTAAACAATAAATGATAAAATAAATTAAAAAATTGACAGTTCAAATTGTTAATATAATACCTTCATTGTCACCAAATGCAACCTTATACACATTATTGCACTGTGTGTGGCCTAAC
The DNA here is from genome assembly GCF_917563875.1 of Diabrotica virgifera virgifera. Lineage (NCBI taxonomy): Eukaryota > Metazoa > Arthropoda > Insecta > Coleoptera > Chrysomelidae > Diabrotica > Diabrotica virgifera. The sequence continues at coordinate 50,789,530 of NC_065450.1, forward strand.
TTGGGCGTATTACTCTGAAAATTGTATTATATTTTTACAAAATTTTTAATAATTATTATTGTTCGTAGAACAATTTCAACAGTTGTTTTCAATACATATTTCAATCCTCTACAAATAGTTTCTTATGACTTTTGATGTAAAATATTTAGGGAAGCAGGAATTCAACAGTTTAGAATTTTACATTGAGTTTCCTATGGCCCGTATTCCAATTCACCACCCGGTATACATAATATATACCAATAACGTATGACGTAGATATATTAATATTATGTGACACATGACAGAAGCTCGAAACAAATGACTGTGAATGAAAAGCCTTATTGTCGAAGGCCGATATGATAAAACAAAAAAGAAGATGGATCTGGTTATTTTTCTAGTGACAAAAAAGAAGATGGATCTGGTTATTTCTCTAGTGACATTATTGGGTGTGAGTCCGTCTGTTAAGTTCACTCCTCCTATTTAAAAAATGAACCATAGGGCCGGTTGTTCGAACGCTAATCAACAATGATCACTATCAAATATTTAATTACTGTCACAACTGTCAATGTCAACTTTGGTTGGGTTGCTGCAAACATAATTGATTATAATTATAAGATTAGTTAATCAATTAACATAACAATTATAAACATAATTGATTAACTAATCTCATAATTGTAATCAATAATTATGTTTTCAGCAACCCAATCAAAGTTGACATTGACAGTTGTGATAGTAATTAAATATTTGATAATGATCATTTTTGATTAGCGTTCGAACAACCGGCCCATAGTATAATATATGTATACCTATGCCAAACAATCATAATTAAAAATAAAGATCAACCTGTTTCGTGATTTATTTACAAAATCTTCCATTCTCGAGAAAATGAATTTATTCCATAATTTTTCCCCTCACTATATATTGACAATGTTGATAATCAAGGCTTGTTCCAACTCGATACAAAACCGTTCTTGAATCGTTAAGCGCATGAGCAATAACAAATAATTAAATTATGCGTAGTAACACATTTTTCGTTACTGCGCATACTCGTAACCGTTCAAGAACGGTTTTTGTGACGGGATGAAACAAACCTTAAGTTGTTGTATAAATAAAAAATGTCAGTTTTGTTACAAACATAAAGGAAAGAAGAATTCTCCTTTACTTTAGCTGCAATCAACGTGCATTACATTATTCAACGTTAATAGTTGTAGATTGTTCAGCGTATAAACTTAGATTAGAAACACTATTTTTAGGTATTGCAAATGTATTAAATAGTTAAATAATGTTAAGTTATTCTTATTCTTTTATAATTAAAAAGTATTTATTAAGAATGTTATAATATTTATATGTATAATTTGTTTTCCAACTGTTTGACAGTATTGTTTCTGTATATGATTAAAATACTATCTAGTTTTATTATAAAATTAAATGTTCATTCTTTTTCCTATCCTTAAAATTATTATTAATATAAAAAACAATGAGGCCCCAGAAGAGCTCCAGGGAGGACACTCGTGGCTCCAAAACTTGCGGCGGACGCGCAACTTTTCCCCAACACGACCCTACCTTATCGGCAGAGTCTACGATAAGTGTACGGTAAATTGAAGCTGTAATTACAAAGAAAAAAATATGTATGTCTTTGTACTCACTTTATCACGCTTAACGAATTAAGGGATCTGGGCCCGGATTACGGACACTCGATACGAATCGTATCCGCCATGTTTTCCCATAAGGCGCTACGGTAAAACATGACGGATACGATGCGTAACGAGTGTACGTAATCCGGGCCCTGGATTTCAATGCATATTTTTTTTTATAATTCTCGTATCAAAGTTACGCGTGAAGTTAGTCGTATTGATGACAGTTGGAGAAACATGGGCGACCCACTTGCGGCAATGGTTCGGATTGTCATCTGCCGAACTATTCAGAACTGCCGTAAACAAAGTCAGAATATCCATGTTTATTACCAACGTTCGGAACGGACAAAGCACATGCATAAGATAGAAAACAAGAAATTCACATTCAAGAAAGTAACAGCACTCCTAATTAGGGGTTCCTTGCCTTCATCCTACCAGATAATAATTGCAGCTAAATTACAATAAAATATACTCCATCAAATTTACTTACCGTTGCACGTCATTCTCGTCATAGCTCGTGACGTCACATGATACCAACACGAAATATTTAGGCGGTAGGTGTGTTCTTTTTTAGAATCGCTTTGCCGAGTACACTGGCATTACAGTCACTAGACATATTTTATTATATACGCGAACAAATAATATTTAAAGATTTCTATTAATCTTAACTTAAAGAAATACGCAGTAATATGTTTTATTTAATTTGTATAAATGGATTATAAAGCGTTTTTATAAAGCACATTTGTTCGGAATACACTGTAACTATAATCGAACGAAGGTGATATTTTGGCATAAATTGGTAACATTTATTTGACAGTTGCGGTGATGACACTTCATATTTGTTTATATTCTTTACTATAAGTATTTGTTTCCTTATATTTACTGTTTTTATTATGTACTTTAACGTAAGATAATAACTTAATTCTTGTTTTCTATTTTTAAAGTTTTTATTTATTTACATTGAATATTAATTTGTTTTGCTGTATAATCCACTTCCGCAAAAATTGTGTGATGGATTTGATTTAAAATAAATTCAATAATTTTTTGTAATTGGGCAACAATGTCAACTTAGATCTCTAACGTAGATAATGACGTGCAACGGTAAGTAAATTAGACGGACTCTGTAGACTAAATGAGCGTTGTGTCGATATTAGAAAAAGAGAGTCTGCGATAAATTCAGTTACTACAGTAATTCAGTTACTACAGTAGACTCCCTCTATAACGAGAACTGAAGTGGCGGACTAATGGACAGCCTAAGTATTGACGTCACAATATTGGGAGGAGCTTATATTTGGCTCCAAACAATTCTGTTTATAATGTTAAACACTCATAAGGAATTTTTAATTTATTGTTTACGTGGTTTGTGTGACAAAATAAGACTTTTCATTTAGGTATTTAGTTAAAGAAACGTGCCAATTAAGAGATTTTTATTCGTTTTTGCCCAGGTGAGTTAATTTAATGCAATGATTAGAATGTAAACAGTTTTGAGGTTATGTTTATTTTCAATCACTAAGGAATAAAAACCACCTGAGCAAAAACGAATAAAAATCTCTTAATTAACACGTTTCTTTGACGAAATACCTAAATGAAGTCTTATTTTGCCACACAAAGCACATAAATGAAAAATTCCTTATGGCCATTTAAGGTTACAAACAAAATTGTTTGGAGCCAATATAAGCTCCTCCCAATTTTGTGACATTTGTGACGTCAGACTTAGGCTGTCCATTACCCCGTTATAAGCGGATCTCGTTATATCAGACAACAATAATATTGTGCATGCCACCACCATTGAAATGTTTTTATGGCTCTTCCGCAGTTTATTAGGTGTCGATGGTCGATCACAACAATGAAACTCGGTCATCGTAAATTGTAAACCTACAATTAGGCCAGGGTAATAAGACAAAAATATACCCTGTTCGTGACACTTCAGCAGCCAGGGTACTGAAACGTTTTTTCGACAGGTAATACCTATAGGAACAAATTATAACTATTTCCTGCGTAGGATCTGGCGGCCATTTTTATTTATAAACAATTAACTGTCAAAAAATGCATTTTCCCCTTTTTTTTCAAATCAACGGAAAACAGTGAAACTTATGATTTTTTTAGTACAAATATCTTTGAGATTATGGAAGAAGCTTTAAAATGACGTATTACAAAGTTTGATATATACTCATTTATTGTTAATATAATTGCGAAAAAAGGTCGGAATTGCAAAAAAAAATATTTTCTCAATAACTGTTGTAAAAATTAGTGTACAGCTTTGAAATTTTTGTCAGATGAGAGTTCCTTCGTGCTTAATATGTGATAAATAAATATATATCTATTTATAAATACATACAAATAGATTATACAAAAATAAAATTTTTTGTCAAATAAGGGTTCTTTGGTGTTTAGAAGGTGATAAAAATTTCAAAGCGATTCATTCAATTGTTTAAATTTTATTCAAATTGTTTATCCCAGAGAGCATTTTTTTCGCAATAACATAAGTCAGACAAAAATGATCTTAGAACCATTCCACAGATGTCAAATGACAGAGCATGAGCTACATTTTCAACATGTTTAAAAAAGTTAATAAATAATGCATTTATTAGTAATAAATAATTATCCAAAAGTATCGTCAATTTTTCTTTATAAACTTTTTGAATAACTTTTTCCAAAAAAAAAAAATAACTTTTTTACCCTGTTTTAAGTTGTAACTACTAAGTAATGTTATCTATATCATAATTGATAAAAAATTGTAATAAATATGTATAATTTCTTATATAACAAAATAAAAAGTTTATAAGGAAAGATTTACGATATTTTGCATAATTATTTATTACTAATAAATGCATTGTTATTCACTTTTTTAAACCAAGTTGAAAATATAGCTCATGCTCTTTCATTTGACACCTGTGGAATGGTTCTAACGTCATTTTTTTCTGACTTATGTTATTGCAAAAAAAATGCTCTCTGGGATAAACAATTTGAATAAAATTTAAACAATTGAATGAATCGCTTTGAAATTTTTATCACATATTAAGCACCAAAGAACTCTTATTTGACAAAAATTTTAAAGCTGTTCACTAATTTTTACAACAGATATTGCGAAAATATTTTTTTTTTGCAATTCCGATCTTTTTCGCAATTATATTAACAATAAATGAGTATATCAAACTTTGTAATACGTCATGTTACAGCTTTTTTCATAATCTCGAAGATATTTGTACTACAAAAACCATAAGTTTCCCTGTTTTCCATTGATTTAAAAAAAAAAAGTGAAAAATGCCATTTTTTGACAAATTGTTTATAAAATAAAATAAAATTGTTTTTGACAAACTTAATTGTTTATAAATAAAAATAAAAATAAAACTAAATATTCAATATCGGTCGATAGATAAACAAGAAAGAAGAAGTTTATTACAGGCGGTGGATTTTATTACAGCACTGGTCTCGCTAAGCACACAGATGTTGGGACATACACGCAATTGGGGTATTTATTTATGGCCATCACCACGCCCAAAAGAGGTAAAGAAACATATTCTTCGATTTCATTTTTCCTCGTTATAACCAAATATGCCTCGTTATAGAGGTGTTATAGTTCAATAGGAATTTCATGGGACATCTAGTGTACCTCTTTATAAGCGAAACCTCGTAATATTCGTGTTCGTTATAGAGGGAGTCTACTGAACTACAGGAAAATGAGTCCAACTGAAGAATTGGAGAACGGGAATTTTAAATATAATTAAAGAAGAAAAAAAATCTTGAGCTTTTGCTTGCTTAACGGAACGCTCTTTCGTGGGAAAGCAGCATTTCAGATAAGAATAGTAATAGTATATTAAGTATGGAGAACGGTAAGAGTTTTATACCGATCGAAGACAATTGTTTGGAGGAGGAGCGGTGCGACGACTCCAATTTTTGTCTGAGATCGGTTACCCTTAACGTTCGACATGCTTATAACGTTTTTTGCACGATTGATACCATTAAAAATTATAAAATTAAACATTTTCGTCATATTGACTAGTTTCATTCATTTTATCAAGATAGATACTTTGGTTGTTAGGTAGTAACTAGGGTGCATAACAACAATGGAGAATTGAGTTTTTATTTAGTTGTCAATAATTTTAAGTACAATTTTGATTATTATAAATTAAAATATGAGCGAAAGTGAATTTGAAGAAATTGAACGGGCTTGGGAAGAAGGGTGTTACGCAATTATTCCCGAAAAATCCAAAATCCGTTATCAAAATACCTACCAAAGTTTTAAAAAATGGTGCGAAGGCAAGAATTTAAGAATCGAAGAAAAGACTCTATTGGCATATTTCGCTCAAAGACATATGCAGTTGAAAGCTCCTGGAAGCCTCTGGGCAGAATATTCAATGATTAAATCCACCGTTTTTCTTTATGATGGCATTGATATTTCCAAGTTTTGAACTTTGATCGCGAATTTGAAGAGAAAAAATGTTGGCTATAGGCCTAAGAAAGCGAGCATTTTTACACGGGAGCAATTTGAAAAATTTCTGATGGAAGCACCGGATGAAGAATTTCTAGTTCACAAGGTAATATAAGCTAGTGTAGGTAAAAGAAATACTCTAATGAAGATTTTTTCATAATTTGTAGGTCGCAATGATATTGGGAATATCTGGTGCCTGTAGAAGAGAAGAATTATATAATATTACTATGAATGACATCCAACAAACCGATGGTTTAATGATTGTAAAAGTACCCAATACAAAAACGAACATCCAGCGTACTGTTACAGTCGTTAATAAACCAGACGATAAAATTCCATATTTAGAAATTCTGCAAAATAATTTAACAAATTGTACCATAAGTTTCAATATTAATAAATAATTCGTTAGTTTTCTTTATTCTTTCAAAAAATAAATTAAAATTAAGAGATTTTTTAACTCGACGGTAAGTGAATTACTTACCGTCGAGTTGGAGTACTTACCGTCGAGTTGGATTACTTACCGTCGAGTTGCTAGTAAATGTCACCTACTGACGTAAAATCTGTCACGGTAAACAGTCAAAAATGATCAATCGTGCAAAAAAGTATAGAAAGTAGGTACACTAATTAAATGGGTTGTTTCCTACAAACGCTATGCTTGATCCATTACTTACACAGAAATGAAAAGACGTTTAAATGTCAATCAAGAGTGTCAGAGAACAATAAAAATAATTTTAAAGACTAAATAGGTAGGTAGTGCCATTACTGTTTACAAATTCCGTGAGAAGAATGATGAATTAGAATGTGGCATTGGAATTTTTCTGGTAAAAGGAGCGAGTTACACCAAGACGATCAATAAAAAGGGAATCTCCATTATTATTCTTTATATATCTTACGTAAATTTTCCTTTCCCATCAGATATTTTAATAACTGGTAATTCTGGTAAGTTCTGCCGAGACTGGCTTACTATGTTGCAGGTTTGCTGTGGTTTTTGCTGTAGTCACTTGATCTTCTACTTCTGCTACTGCTGTAATTTACTCTTCTTATGCAATCCACTAATGGATGTTCGCGATCACGTTTGACCATTTTTCTCTATCCCTTGCAGTATGTATTAGTTTGTATCTCCTTTGTTTCTTAGCCCTGTCCATTGTTTGACATTACGGAGCCATGACATTTTCTTTCTGCCCACTCCCCTTCTTCCTTCGATCTTTCCTTCAATTAAGGTTTGCAGAAACTGGTATCTTTCGTTTCTAATTAGGTGCCCCAGGTATGCCGTTTTTGTCTGTTTAATTGTGCATAGCAGTTGTCGTTCTGTACAAATTCTTCTCAGGATTTCTTTCTTCTGTAATTTACATCTTAGTAGATTTGCTCTTATAACCAAGCATTTTGTGTTTTTTTTTTGCGGAAATTAACATGACAAAGATCTATCATAGATGTTTGTCCACGGGTGTTATTGAATGTATATTTGTGTTGGTCTTTGAGGTAAAAAAATTAGTTGTTTATTCTAAGTTCGTTATTCATGCAGAAGTTTATCATCAGTTCTTCATTTTCATTTTTTACATTCTCGTTATGGTTTTGCTTAATTCCGGGTATTAGTTGGTTCCCTATTCGAATATTTTCTCTGACTTGATCTACTACTTGTTATAATTGTTTAAAAAATGATTACCTTGTTGTTTGAGACTTTTATTTTCTGGACCGTACGTTCCTATGATGTTCGGGCCTTCTTTCTTAATTCTTATCTTTGTTGTTACAAACCTTTTTGATACGTATTGAGACTGTTGGATGTGATTTTGGCATCTTTGATGTATTAGTAATGTAACACCTTCATTGGCTCTGTTTTCTTTTGCTACTTCACTCTAGATTAATATATGTTCAACCAAATTTTGATTATCCTTTTCCTTACTTTTTCTGCATTTGTTTCTCTTTCAGCACTTGGGCTATTTCTTCGTCCCTTGTGTTGTTCCATGTAGTAATTCTCATCTGGGGTTTGGATATTTTTTCTTGCCCTTATTTCTTGCCGTGGTCGTCTTCATATGCATATTCTTACAATGTATGTATTGTGCCCAATTTTATTATATTCCCTTTTTATTTTGTCGCTTAATATTCTTTATTAGTGTTCTAACTGTGTTTACATATCTTACCTCCATATTGAATCAAAAGCCAGTTTAAAAGGTATAATCATCGGAATATCTTATTTTCCATTTTCTGATCATTACTTTATACAGGTTGTAACAAAAATACAGGTCATAAATTTAATCACATATTCTGGGACCAAAAATAATTCGATTGAACCTAACTTAGCTTAGTACAAATGTGCATATAAAAAAGTTACCGCCCTTTGAAGTTACAAAATGAAATAAGATTTTTTCCAATACATCGAAAACTATTAGAGATTTTTTATTGAAAATGGACATGTGGCATTCTTATGGCAGTAGCATCTTAAGAAAAAATTATAGTGAAATTTGGACACCCCATAAAAATTTTATGGGGGTTTTGTTCCTTTAAACCCCCCCCCCCCCAAACTTGTGTGTACGTTCAAATTAAATTATTTTTGTAGTACCATTAGTTAAACAGATTGTTTCTAAGACTTTTTTGCCTCTTAGTACTTTTTCGAAAAGTCAGTTTTTATCGAGATATTTCGAATATTTGTCAAATCCACCACATATTTGTATATGGTTAAGTGTTAAGTACGATTATGGAGACTTGGTAATAATATGAAAATTTATTTATGATTTACATTTTTAGGGATATTTTGAAACATCTTAAACAAGAAGCCACATCTCGATAAAAGGTGCCTTTTCGAAAAAATACAAAGAGGCAAAAAAGTTTTAAATAACACTGTGTTTAACTAATGGTACCGCAGTAATATTTTAATTGAAACGTACACAAACATTTGGGGGATTTAAAAAACAAAACCCCCATAAAATTGTTATGTAAACATATTGAAAAATAAGCCTCAACTCGATAAAAACTGCCTTATCGAAAAAATAATAAGAGGAAAAAAAGTTTTAATAATATTGAGTTTAACTAATGGTATCACAATAATAATTTAATTGAGACGTACACAAAAGTTCGGGGGGGGGGGGGTTTAAGGGAACAAAATCCCCATAAAAATTTTATGGGGTGTACAAATTTTACTATAATTTTGTTTTAAGATGTTCCTGCCATAAGAATGCCACATGTCCATTTTCAATAAAAAAACTCCAATAGTTTTCGATATATTCGAAAAAATCGATTTTCATTTTGTAACTTCAAAGGGCTGTAACTTTTTTATGTGCATATTTGTACTAAGGTAAGTTAGGTTCATTCGAACTATTTTTGGTCCCAGAATATGTGATTTAATTTATGACCTGTATTTTTGTTACACCCTGTATATTCGTTCTGTATGCTTCTTCTTTCTCTATTTTTCGTTTCATGCATGTTCTTAATATTTGAATGCAATATAAAGGCATTAATTACTGAACAAGTTACATAAACAGCTAACACACTTTTTTTTGGTTTTAGCTAACTGCATCAGCAAAAGTAGAACGTTGGTTTGAACTCTTCGAACCATCATCAATTTCACGACCAGAAAGCGGATTTGTATCCTGCCAGGATCCGGAAGCTGACGAAGACGACGACGAACGAGAAATAATCGAAGGAACGAAAAATCTTTTGTCCAAACTGAGCGCCCGGAAGCAGAGAAAGCTTCTGGGACTAAAATTGGGAAAAGTTACGACTTTCTGACGAATCGATTGATTTAAACTCTTAATTAACGATATATTACAAGTAGACGAGTAGGTTTATGGACTTTATATTTCGGTAAACATGATTCATTAGTACGGCCAAGTTTTTTTGAGTTTTTCCAGACGTCAAATACTTCATTTATCATAAAATCAATTGTAAAATCAATGGGAAAATCCCAATAGTTGGCTGTATCTGTATACCATAGTTTAAAAAACTCACACAGAAGTAAAGTAAAAACTTCAAATTGTATTCTGGTATAAAATTGTTTAATAAAAAACTATCTAAAATGTCATCCAAATGGATTGCAAAACGTTTTCGTTCTAATTCAAAACATTTTCAGTGCCTAGAATGAAGTATTTCCACGTTAGATTAAAGCAAAAAAGTTAAAGTTGTGACTGTTAGAAAGAAAGAACATGTGGGAATACTTACCTTCTGCTGAGTAGTTTGAAACTAGCACAATATTTAAAGTGGTAACCCCATAATATATGGTTTACATATTATATTTTAAAAGAATATGGTGACTACAAGTCGATGTTGTTAGATATAATAGAATACATGCTCAAAGGGCAAGCCGGGAAGCATGTTGCCCTTTGAGCATGTATTTTATTATATCTAACAACATCGACTTGTAGTCACCATATTCTTTTAAAATATAATATGTAAACCATATATTATGCGGTTACTACTTTATATAGTGTGCTAGTTTCAAACTACTCAGCAGAATGTAAGTATTCCCGCATGTTTTTCTTTCTAATAGTCACAATTTTAACTTTTTTGCTTTAATCTAATGTGGAAATACTTCATTCTAGACACTGAAGGTGTTCTGAATTAGAACGAAAACGTTTTGCAATCCATTTGGATGACATTTTAGATAGTTTTTTAATAAACGATTTTATACCAGAATACAATTTGAAGTTTTTACTTCTGTATGAGTTTTTAAAAATCAATTGTCTATGTATGAAAGTGTTTGCCATATTCCACAAGTAAGTAGCAATTATTTGATTATACGCCAATTAGTACAAAATTGACCTGTTGTTTTTATAGCAAAAAAATTTAAACAAAGAAAGAACAATATAAATGTGGGAGATGAGGTTTTAGCAGATACAACAAATATCGTATACCTATATCGTATATACAGTGATTGTAATCTTCCAATCTGCTTGAAACGGAAAATCTTTAACCAATGCGTTTTGCCGGTTATGACCTATGGTGCTGAAATTCTAACATTAACAACCGCATCTGCTAGGAAGCTAAGAATTGCTCAACGTAAGATGGAAATGTCGATGATTGGTGTGTCATTGCGGGACCATATAACAAACGAGGAACTACAATGGAGAACAGGAGTCACAAATGTTGTATGTCAGGTGGCTAAACTTAAATGGATCTGGGCCGGTCATGTGGCCCGTCTAACAGATGGGAGATGGACAAAGAGGTTGCTCGAGTGGAGACCAAGAGCCGACAAAAGAAGTAGAGGAAGACCACCCTCGCGATGGACAGGCCATATAAAAAGAATGACCACAAATTGGATTCAAAGCGCCCAGGACAGAAGACAGTGGACGGAAATAGGGGAGGCCTATATCCAGCAGTGGATGCAAAGGGCTGATTGATGATGGTGATGATGATATCGTATAAACTCAGCTCCAAGATGACCTAAGGTCATAATATTTTTAACTGTAGCAAAATAACACAATTAAAATTACACAAGGTAATAGAAAAGATTCAATATACTGTGTATGCACCTATGTAAATAACAGAATATGGCTAAATCTAATAGGTGAAAAGTTATTGAAATTAAAGAAAAGACAAAATTTTGTTTGAAGAAAGATTAACTGACCCAATTGTAGCCGGCAATGGGATAAGACAGGGGGATTCCTTGAGTCCTTTATTGTTCAACCTGATCATGGACGAAATAATAAAAAAAGTAAGAACTGAAAAAGGATACCAAATGGGAGAAAAACAACTTAAAATAATCTGCTATGCGGACGATGTAATACTAATCTCTTAAAGTGAAGATGATTTACAACGTATGCTGCACCAATTCAACATAATCGCCAGACAATTTAACATGTTAATTTCCTCACAAAAGACAAAATGCATGGTTATAACAGCAGATCCAATAAGATGTAAAATGGAGCTGGAAGGTCAGATAATCGAACAAGTGATGGAGTTTAAATACATAGGCATCACACTATCTAGCTACGGAAGGCTCGAAACAGAAGTAGAAGATCGACTGAATAGAGCAAACAGAGCCGCAGGTTGCCTGAATGACACAATATGGAGAAATAAAATATCGAAAAATAAATGAAAGGCAGAATTTACAAAGTAGTCATCAGACCAAAAATGACATACGCGGCAGAAACACGACCCGACACAGAGAGAACAAAAAGGTTGCTCGAAACAGCGGAGATGAAAACCCTTCGAAAAATCGATGGTAAGACTCTATGGGACAGAGCTAGAAGTACAGATATACGACGGAGATGCAAGGTGTATAACATTAACAACTGGGTAAGAAACAGAAGAATAGAATCGAATGACCACATAAACCGAATGACAAAAATAGGATAGTCAGGACAGCGAGAGACGGTTCCCCAATAGGAAGACGATCAGTGGGAAGACCACGAAAACGATGGAACGACAACTTATTAGAGGTCATTGAAAAAAACAGACAGAGTCATGTCTATAAAAAAGAAGAAGAAAGAAAGAAAAATTAGGAATATTTTGAGAAAACTAGGTATAAAGTCTTCTGTTTCTTCCTTCTCTCTTAATAGACATACATTTGTGTTCACGTCGGTTTTAACCTCATTTTAACTTATTCAGTTTTTTAAATCTATCTCCTTCTTCTTTCAGTATCTTGGCATCCGATTAGCGAACGTTGGCGAGCGTATTGGCAATAATAACTTTGTTTACTGCCGCTCAAAACAAATTAGCGATGTCTCTTGATACCACTCTCGAAGATTTTGGAGCCAGGATGTTCTTCTTCGTCCTGGGCTCCTTCTTCGGGCGATCTTTAGCTGTAGAACATTTTACCTCTGGAATAAACCCAAAAACTCTATGCAGAGAATAACGAAACTGATAAATGACGAGAATCTAGGTGCATTAGTAGAAATGCCCGTTAACATCTATGAGATGGGCGAAATACCGCAGAACTGGCTCCAGTCTACGTTTGTACCTATTCCGCAGGAACTTAACGCAAACAGTTGGAGCCAGTTCCGACTAATCAGTCGATTAAACCAGATCCTAAAACTGTTCTTAAATATATTACCTACATACAAGAAATTATAACAGCTATGAAATAAACATTGGTCCTACTCAGTTTGAATTCAGGCAAGGTTGCGGCACACATGCACTAGCACTCTTCAATTTAATAATAATTGTATTGCTTCAAAAATCCAGAGGCACAAATACTTACCGTATTCCCACATAACAATTTCATGTTCTTAGTAGATTAATAGAACATACTTTTCAGAAAAAGTATATGCTGAGAATATGCGTAATTACCATTACGAATGTGCAGAGCTGATGCTGAGTATATAATACATTACAGTACTTAAACGTTCTATTTATATACTTAGAATGTACTACCGCACTTTTTTTCAGTATATACTAAGAATATACTTTTTAGAACATACTCAACTTATTACCTACAAAAGTGGACAACATCAATCCCAAATAGACTACTTCATGATAAGGAAAGAAGACATACGTGAATGCAAGGACTGCAAGGTAATAGTTAGTGAGACAGTAAGCCAACAACATAAGCTGCTTGTTCTGGACATCGAAGTAAAAAGCGAAACTAAACAAAAATATCGGAGAGGACCACAAAAAATCAAGTGGTGGATGCTAAAAGATGAGAAGGAAGGTCTATTCAGGGAAAGAATAGTAGAAAAAATATGTTGGAACATGAAAGGAAGCCCTAACACAATTTGGAGAAAAATGGCCAATATTATTAGAGAGACGGCTATTGAAATACTTGGGAAAACGTCAGGAAAGAAGTTTGAAGATAAAGAGACTTGGTGGTGGTCAAATGAAGTACAAGGAAAAATAAAAGAGAAGAGAAAATTATATAAAAAGTGGCAAGAAACCAGATCGGACATAGATCTTCAAAACTATATGGTCGCCAAAAAGGAAGCGAAAGTAGCAGTAGCAAAAGCTAAAGCAGAAGCGTATTCAAACCTATACGATCAACTTGATACCAGGGAAGGCGAAACGAAGATATATAAAATAGCCAAACAGAGAGCAAAGAAAGCAAAAGATTTTAATCAGATTAGATGTATCCGAGATGAAAATAATAAAATACTAGTTCACGAAAGGGATGTCAAAAAGAGATGGAGAAAGTACTTTGACAGCTTATTAAATGAAGAATTTGACAGACAGCCTGTAGAGTCAACGGAGACAGTAGCAGCAATGGTCACCAAAATAACCAATGAGGAAGTGGCTCAAGCGCTTCAAAAAATAAAGAAAGGAAAAGCGGTAGGACCAGATGATATTCCTGGGGAAGTATGGAGAGCATTGGGAGAGACAGGAACAAGGTGGCTAGCAGGTCTATTTAATAGAATTATGGAAGTTGGACAAATGCCAGACGAATGGAGAAGCAGTATACTGGTACCTGTTTACAAAAACAAGGGTGATATACAACAATGTACAAACTACAGGGCTATAAAACTGCTTAGCCACACCATGAAAATATGGGAAAGAGTAATTGATAGACGGATACGTGAAGAGACCGAAATATCCGAGAATCAATTTGGCTTTATGCAGGGTAGATCAACAACAGATGCAATTTTCACTATAAGGCAGTTGATGGAAAAATACAGGAGTAAAGAAACAAACGCTCATATGGTATTCATTGATCTTGAGAAAGCATATGATAGAGTTCCTCGAGAGATTCTGTGGTGGGCACTCAATAAGAAAGGAGTCCCTGGTGAATATGTAAAGATTGTGAGGGATATGTATGAGGGAGTAACGACTAGTGTTAGGACAGGTGTGGGAGAGACTGATAAATTTCATGTGAAAGTAGGATTGCATCAAGGTTCTGTGCTTAGTCCGTATTTATTCTCATTAGTTTTGGACCAGATAACAGCGAAAATACAGGGTAACATTCCATGGTGCTTAATGTATGCTGATGATGTCGTGTTAGTAGGAAATAGTGAAAGAGACTTAGAACAAAAACTGGAACAGTGGAGACAAGCTCTGGAGGAAAAAGGTTTAAAACTTAGTAGGACAAAAACAGAGTATTTGGAATGTTCATTTAAAGATGGAGCTACTACAAATAAAATGGTATCTTTGGATGGTGAAATGATTGTAAAAAGCAATAGTTTTAAGTACCTAGGATCGGTATTACAGAGTAATGGAGAAATAGATGGAGATGCATGCAGTAGAATTAGGGCTGGATGGATGAAGTGGAAAGAAGCGAGTGGTGTGTTGTGTGACAGAAAAATTCCAATGAAGCTGAAGGGAAAATTCTATAAAACAGCCATAAGACCAGCTATGATGTACGGAACTGAATGTTGGGCAGTGAAAAAGAAAGAGGAACAGCGAATGCATGTGGCGGAAATGAGAATGCTTAGATGGATGAGTGGAGTGACAAAGAAGGATAAAATTAGAAATGAGTATATTAGGGGAAGTCTAAGTGTGGCACCAATTGATGCCAAAATGAGAGAGCATAGGTTAAGATGGTTTGGTCATGTTCAACGTCGAGACGTTAATCACCCAATACGAAGAATAGCTGAAGTGCAGATTCCTGGAAGGAGTAGGAGAGGAAGACCAAAGAAGACCTGGGGGGAGACGATAAGGCAGGACATGTTGGTAAAGGGGATTAACATTGATATGGCCCAAGATAGAATTGTGTGGAGAAATGCAATTAGGGAAGCCGACCCCGCATAGGGATAAGGCAAAGAGAATGATGATGATACTTTTTAGAACATTCCAAGGAAGTGCTATAAAACTTCTATTTATATACTTAGAATATACTACTGCACATCTTTTTAGTATGTGGGAAGAATATACTTTTAAGATTATTCCAAGCAAATGCTATATTGCTCAGAAGTATGTTTTCAGCAACACCTAATCTCATCCTAGGTTCTACCAACTATCATATTTACATATTCAAATTGCATACGAGAATGTAATTAGTACATTTTACAATATTACTTAAAAAGTAAATAGGTACATATAAATTTTAGTTATTTATTTAAATATTATATAGGTAAGTATATAATATATACTGATGTGATCTTGATTATTAATATGAGATAATATTCTTATATGTCATTTAATTTAATCAATGCATTAATAATAATCTAATTAATTTACCAGATCACATATCAATATGTTTTCAATCTCAGGGCTTTTCATAAAATTAATTACTTACTTACGTGGCTTCTAAGTATTTCTCAATGGTTCCTAATCGGGATAGGAAAGAAAAAAGTAAAATAATACACACATATGGGTTACAATTATAATCAAAATATTGTTTATTTTATTTAAATGGCAATCACTGCTTAATATTTGCTATATCTTATTATTCTTAAACATAACATTTACACATGGGAATCTTATTTCCTTTTGGTTTCCAATTGAAAGTTTTTATTAACATTTAACTATTATGATTTATTAGCAACAATTCTATTTAAGTTTGATGAAGCTTTTCTGATCTTATTGATTATGTTCTTCAATTTTAAATGTGGTATTTAATACGAAAAACCCATACATTCATGTCCAAACAAATGAGACTGACCTTTTTCTGGTGAACTGAGAATGTCTTCACACAAGACCCGTTTCCTGCTATCCTTGGCTGCGATCAAAACCTCGTCCTGGCTTCCAGTAATGTTCTCCTTTGAAAACTAGCTCGTATAGCTCCCGTTCCTGCTTCTGTCATGATGCCGTGTTTCTACCTTTTTCGAAACTTCCATCAGCTACCGGAACACTCTTGGCTCAAGGAGGTTCTTTACTCTCGACCTGGCCTACCTCTCGTTCCACGATAGATACTCCACACTCACGGAACTACACCGGCTTTCTCACTCTCCGTACACTACCGTCTACTACTGGACTTCACTTCTCGACAGCTCAAAACATTCTCCTCTATCTTTTTCATCCATTCCCCTACTTTCTAAATATCCCTTCCAAATTCACAAATCAAACTTTCACCACCAACTCTCATTCGCAGTCTTCCTCAAAACCAATTTTTAATCTTTCTAAATATGCTTAATGGATTTCAAAAAAAAATAGTTAATTCCCATTCTAAAATTACTTTCTACTATTTACAAAATTTAATGACCTATTATCTACTTCAACTGAGTCTTATTTAGCATAGGCTAATGATCGAACCTTCCGCGAACAACGATAATGACCTATTATCTCTTTCAACTAAGTCTTATTTAGCATAGGCTAATGATCGAACCTTCCGCGAACAACGATAATGGTACGCGCCATTCACTTTGTTTATTCTCGGCGCATTGTCCCGAGTTCCGTAAGCTTTTTCTAATCACTTCTTAAAATTAAATATAACAATTTGTTGTATACAGGTTGTTCTAAATTTATATGCCCGTGGTTGAGAAAATTGAAAATATTTTATATTAAATTGAATTCTGTTTATAATTATCAAAATTTAATTTTCATATCAAATAGAAATATAACAAATCCCCGCCTTGTATTCGATAAAATTTATCTGCATTTTTAAATAAATTTTCTCGAGGCAAAACCAACTCCCTGTATATTTCCTTACTTTAATCTACGTCTTATATCCTAACTTACTATCTACTTCATGTATCTGTCTTTTATTCGTGATATTTGTATACATCGTGAATATTATAAATTCCTCGGATCTTTTCCGAGTTCCTGTGCCTCAACTCATAACTATTTATCCCATTTTCATTATTCACGATGTACGGGCCTTCGAAAACAGGCATCAACTTTGCGCAAATGCCCCCAGGAAGATTTGATACTCGTAATGCCCTCACGAGTACTTTTTCACCCTTTTGGAAAGTCACTGGTCTTCTTTTTCTATTGTGTTCCTGTCTTTGGATATATTTTTCGTTGCTTCGCCGTAATCTTCTCTGTACGGTTTCAATCACCTGTTGATATTCTTTTGGCTCTTGGTCTTCCCATGGCCTTATCGGCAGTACACCCTTCATGATGTATTCTGGGGTCTCTTTTGTTACTGTGCTCGGAATTGTATTTAGATACCTTTCTATTTCCGCCATTTTCCTGTCCCAGTGGCGATGTTGACCATCTGTTGCAATGCGAAGAAATTTCGTCACTTCCTGTATGAATCGTTCCGAAGGATTACTCTGTGGATGCCTGATGCTGACAAAATTTGTCTCTATTCCTCGTTCTCGAAGTTGTCCCTTGAAACGATCATTTCGGAAATACGTTGCATTGTCCAGTAGAATCTTTTTTGGTGTTCCTACTATGGCTGTAAAATTGTCGATTTTTCTTAATATTTCTTCCCCCTTTGTGGTGCGGCAACTATATAATTTTACGTATTTTGAAAACACATCCACCATTACCAGAATATGTTTGTTCCTTTTAGTGGTCATAATTAGATCGCTTAACATATATCTATTGCTACAATGTCTAGTTTGTTTCGGGCTTCAATATTTTTGGCAACATTTTCGTTTTTGAAATTCCGACTCTTATATTTTTGACATACATCGCACTTCTGGGTAATTTCCTTTGCAATGCGGTAATCCTGTCGGCTGATGTAATTTTCCCTAAAAACGAGCCAAACTTTTCTGCTACCGATATGCCCATTGTCCTCATGTAATTTCTTTATTATCTTTTCGGCCAATGTCTGTGTCACTAAATATAGTTCCTTTCCGTCTATTCTCTTAAAATATATGTTATTTTCTACTTCCGCTCTTCTTTTCTCTCTTTCCTCTAGGTCTTCCTGGTTTGTCCTTATCTCATTTAACGAATATATCCCTTCTTCTTGTATTAATCTATTTAGTCCCACCTGTAGAGTAATTGTTTCCTTTTTTCCGGTGTCCTCATCCCGTGTTAAAGCGTCGGCTATTATGTTGTCTTTTCCTTTTATATATCGGAACTCAAAATCATACTCCTGTAATAATAGAATGCCTCTATGTATTCTATTATTTACTAATCTATTCTTCATGATATGTACTAAAGCTGCATGGTCTGTTTCGATTGTGAATTTTGCTCCCAATAAGTAAAACCTCAATTTGTTTACGCAATATAGTACACTGGCAAACTCCAATTCTGTAACACTATATTTTCTCTCATGTGTTTTAGTCACTCGAGATATAAAACATATCGGCACTTCTTGGTCGTTTTGTATTTGAGACAGAACTCCTGCAAATTTTTGTATGGACGCATCAGTTCGGAGTATAAAAGGTAAATTGTAAATGGGGTGGTATATTTTCGTTCCTTTTGCGAATTCTCGTTTTAATGTTTCGAAAGCTTCCTCCTGTTCTTCTTTCCAATTCCATTTTATTCCTTTTTTAAGCAATTTTATCAGAGGGATTTCCTTTTGGCTCAAATCGGGAATCAGCTTTTTAAAATAATTAATCGTGCCAAGAAAACCTCTCAATGTTTTCAAATTCGTTGGTCTTGGGTATTCATCTATGAGCTTGACTCTGTCTTCGGCTAATCTTACTGTTTTGGTGTCCAATTGAAAACCCAAATAAATGACTTCTTTTTGAAAAAATTGACATTTTTCAATGTTTAATTTCAATCCCGCTGTGTCCAATTCTTCCAGAATTATTTCTATGTGTTCCAGATGACTCTGAGTATGTTGTGAAAAAATTAATAAATCATCGATATAATGAACTATGAAATCTTCATGGCGATTCAAAATGGTATGTAGAGCTCGGACGAGTGCAGCACAAGCACTCTGCAATCCAAATGGCACTACCTTAAACCGGTAGATAATACCATCAATAGAAAAAGCGGTGTAGTTTCTACACTTTTCAGCTAACGGTATCAACCAAAAACTGTGTTTTAAGTCAATTTTCGAAAATATGTGTGACCCGGTGATTCTTCCAAAAATGGCCTCGATGTTTAGAGGTGATTCATATTGTGATACAGTGTGCTGGTTGATATTCCTGGCATCTAAACATAATCTCAATTCTCCATTGCTTTTCTTTACTATCACAATCGGGTTAACATACGGTGAATCACATCTTTCGATGATTTGATCTTCTAACATTTTATTTATTTCTTCTTTCACCTCTTGTCGATACTTGTATGGAATCGGGTAAGTCTTTGATCGAAAATTTCCCAAGTTTTTCACCTCAAATGAATGTTCGTACTTTTTAGCCACTCTGTTTTCCTCATTGATCAAATTTTCGTAGTTTCTTAACATCAACCGCAATTCTTTTTCTTTCCCTTCTCCACATATCAGTTTTCTGTCTTTTTTCTCAGACTCTTCACACATGTTTACCGTGCATTCTGCATCCTCGTTTGCATATACCTCCTCTTCAAATACTACTGTTTCAAACATACTCTTTTCACTTTCATTTTTTAGCTTTATTTCTTCTTCTCCTGAGCTCGTCTCTTCTTTTGAGGAATCCCAGGTTTCCGTTGTTTCTGATACTCTCAATTTTTCTTCTTCTGGGCTCAACTCTTCTTTTGAGGAGCCACAGGTTTCATTTTCTTTTATCTTTTTCTGACCTTTTCTCCTTTTTTTTCTTTGTCCTTGCTTCGCTGCCAAATTCATTTCCACTGTTTGTTCTTTACCTGATTCGTCCGTATTTTGTTTCTCATGTTCCTTGTCCTGTTCTTTTTCTTTTTCTTCTGTTAGTTTCATCGTATTTTTTTAAAATCTATCACTACATGTTTTTCTGCCAATTCGTCAACTCCTACTATCATGTCATGTGACATGTTTGGCATTATTACACATTGTAGTGCATACATCTTCTTACCCAGTCGTACCATTACTCGTATGCCTTCATTTATAGTTGCCAATGTCCGTTTGTTTGCGCCCACTAAATTTACCCTAGGTATTTTGTAAATTAAATTTGTTAAGTTAACTTCTTCTATTAGTTTTCTGTTGACCAATGTTATTTCAGATCCAGTGTCTATCATAATTTTAATTGGTTTCTCGTTGATAAATCCATCCACAAATTTTAAATTAACTCCATTTTTCTTTTCGTTGTTTCCTGCCAATTTAATAAACTCCTTGGGGTGACAAAAGATTCCTGTTTGATTTTTGGTTTTTAGTGAGCGCCGTCGTGAAAAGACGCCGGTTGCTCATCGTTGTTTATATTTTCGTCATAATGTCTCTCTCCGTCATATTCATCTGTCTGGGTATTATTTACTTCTCTTCTATTTTCTCTTGGTCTGTCGGATCTGTTTCGGTTTTCTCGATATCCCTGTTCATTTTGTCTACCATTATTTCTGTTTTCTTGATTTGAGCGTGTGGTGTTTCTATTCTGGTATTCTCGATTTCTGTCCTCATTCCATTGCCTATTTCTTTGTTCATAATTTCCTCTTCCGTTGTCTCTATTTTCGGTTTCCCTTCTGGGATTAAAATCTCGTCTTGTATAGTCCCTCCTATTTTGATTTCTATCTCTGTAATCTTGTGTTTCTCGGGGCCTGTAATCTTCTCGCGACCTTCTTGATTTTCTTTCTCTTAGACGTGATTCTCTTATTTGTAGGAATTGGCATAAACTATCTATGTCTTTGTAATTTTGCAATGTGATATGGTCTTCCAGCGTTTCCTCGAAATGTCTTGCAATCAGTTCGACTAATTGTTCCGATGAGTAATTATATTGTAAATGTTTTGCATTATTGTAAATTTGCAAAGCATATGTCCTTTCTGATACACCCATCCTATCATTATATTTCCCATTTTGCAATTCCTTGTTAATTTCCAATTGTTGGACCTTTCCCCAGAAATAATTCAAAAATTTTTGTTCAAATTGTTGCCAATTGCCGAATTCTTCTTCTTTGCTATCGAACCATAGGCTTGCTTCATATTTGAGATGGTTTCTGATAGTTTCTTTTGCTGTTTCGAAATTTCCGATGTGCTGTATTTTCTTTTTCAGGCTATTTATGAACGGCACTGGGTGTAATTTTCTTACATCCCCGCCAAACCTTATCTTCACGTCATCTGTGCTATGTATAACCATTTCTCTTCTTTCTCCGACATTCTGTTGCGTATTGATTTCCGCAATCTTTCTTTCCACTTCTTCTATGTCTGCTTGAATAGCGTTTTGCAACTTGTTTTCCAAATTTTCTAGTTCCTTTTTCTGGCCATTCGTTAACTCCTTTATTTTATCTTGAATTTTCATTTCATACTTTTCTATGCGTTCCTCCATTTTCTTGTTGTTCTCTTCTATGGCTTGTTTTGTTTCCTTCTGATTTTCTTGCATTATTCTTTTTGTTTCATCCATTTTTTGATCCAATTTTTGTTGTGTTTCATCCATTTTTTGTTGTGTTTCATCCATTTTTTGATCCACTTTATCCATTTTCTTTGATGTTTCTTCCTGATTTTTCTCCATTGCTTGTTTTGTTTCCTCCTGATTTTTATCCATTGTTTGTTTTGTTTCTCTTTGATTGTCATCCAGTTTTTGTTGTGTTTCATCCATTTTCTGTTCCATTCTTCGTGACTGGAGTTGCATCATTTGTAATAATTTATCTATTCCTGATAATTCTTGCTGTTCTGATGCCATGATTGTCTTGTCTAAAATATCTTCTTGGTCTGAATTATCCTCTTGATTTGAATGTTCTTTTTGTTTTTTGTTGTCTTTGCTTTGGCTTCTTGTCACAGACATTTGTTTTCAAGACGTACTGTCCCCGCCAAATATGAAATTTTACTAGTATGTTACCAAGACGACTTTTTCTCACCCAAATATTATAAATTGTCAATAAATATATCAAATGTAAATATCGTAAAAATAAAATATTAAATCAGTTATGTAAAATTTGTACCTAAACATCACCTAAAGAGATCTAAAATTTTATGTTATCAAATGTAAGTATCTCACTTTTTACCACAGGCATATAAATTTTCAAATACCGGCTTTACTCTTTCTATCCTTCAAATTTGCCACTAGAAATACTTTTCAATGCTTTCCACGTTGGACGACAGTTGATGTGATCTTGATTATTGATATGAGATAATATTCTTATATGTCATTTAATTTAATCAATGCATTAATAATAATCTAATTAATTTACCAGATCACATATCAATATGTTTTCAATCTCAGGGCTTTTCATAAAATTAATTACTTACTTACGTGGCTTCTAAGTATTTCTCAATGGTTCCTAATCGGGATAGGAAAGAAAAAAGTAAAATAATACACACATATGGGTTACAATTATAATCAAAATATTGTTTATTTTATTTAAATGGCAATCACTGCTTAATATTTGCTATATCTTATTATTCTTAAACATAACATTTACACATGGGAATCTTATTTCCTTTTGGTTTCCAATTGAAAGTTTTTATTAACATTTAACTATTATGATTTATTAGCAACAATTCTATTTAAGTTTGATGAAGCTTTTCTGATCTTATTGATTATGTTCTTCAATTTTAAATGTGGTATTTAATACGAAAAACCCATACATTCATGTCCAAACAAATGAGACTGACCTTTTTCTGGTGAACTGAGAATGTCTTCACACAAGACCCGTTTCCTGCTATCCTTGGCTGCGATCAAAACCTCGTCCTGGCTTCCAGTAATGTTCTCCTTTGAAAACTCAGCTCGTATAGCTCCCGTTCCTGCTTCTGTCGTGATGCCGTGTTTCTACCTTTTTCGAAACTTCCATCAGCTACCGGAACACTCTTGGCTCAAGGAGGTTCTTTACTCTCGACCTGGCCTACCTCTCGTTCCACGATAGATACTCCACACTCACGGAACTACACCGGCTTTCTCACTCTCCGTACACTACCGTGTACTACTGGACTTCACTTCTCGACAGCTCAAAACATTCTCCTCTATCTTTTTCATCCATTCCCCTACTTTCTAAATATCCCTTCCAAATTCACAAATCAAACTTTCACCACCAACTCTCATTCGCAGTCTTCCTCAAAACCAATTTTTAATCTTTCTAAATATGCTTAATGGATTTAAAAAAAATAGTTAATTCCCATTCTAAAATTACTTTCTACTATTTACAAAATTTAATGACCTATTATCTACTTCAACTGAGTCTTATTTAGCATAGGCTAATGATCGAACCTTCCGCGAACAACGATAATGACCTATTATCTCTTTCAACTAAGTCTTATTTAGCATAGGCTAATGATCGAACCTTCCGCGAACAACGATAATGGTACGCGCCATTCACTTTGTTTATTCTCGGCGCATTGTCCCGAGTTCCGTAAGCTTTTTCTAATCACTTCTTAAAATTAAATATAACAATTTGTTGTATACAGGTTGTTCTAAATGTATATGCCCGTGGTTGAGAAAATTGAAAATATTTTATATTAAATTGAATTCTGTTTATAATTATCAAAATTTAATTTTCATATCAAATAGAAATATAACAATACTTACTTAAATCATATTTAGGTATTATGTGCATATCAAAATAAACATGCTGAATTTATAAATATAATACCTAAATATAAATATTATATAATATTTAGTGAAACTAAACTATGTATAACTAAAATTTATATATTTTGTACTTACCTACTATTTAAGTAATATTAAGTTACCAAGGTGAGTTTAATATTTTCAAGCACCACAAACAAAATAAAGATATTATGTATGTCCTAGTCCTAGTTCCTAGTATACTATGTCATTCGTCTTCCTACTAACAGCATCAAGCATAGATTGGATACAAATACAAATAATGCCTGTGCCCCGTTCATGTTTAGTGTTTGTGTTTTCATTTTTATAAAATCTTTGTTAATTCCTATGCAGGTAGAATGGGAAGGGTCATTTCCATTTGTATTATTCCGATCTTTTACGATCTGGTGATGGTGTATTCTTTCCAAACTTTAAATTCCAACGATGTAAAAATACTCATGGTAAAATCAAAATGAAAACGAATTATTTTTTTTAATACAAATTAATTTTTAAACTTGTTTACCATACCTACAATTAAACCAATTTTGAGAAATGAATTCGTCTGGGATACCTAAGTATGTACATACACAAATTTTATTAATTAATATAAAAATAATAAGTTGATAATCTATAGGCTAACGTTACTCCTCCTATACATACAGATTCTTTTTAAGATATTGTACATATGTACAAGTATGTGTTAAGCACATACTTTTAAAGTATATTTGATGAAGGTATATTCCAAGAATGTACTTTTACGAATATTCTGAGATACTACGTACACGAATGTGCTCAGTATATTCGGTACGAGAATATTCTTTAAAGTATATGCAAAGAACATGAAATTTAGAATGTTTTTTATGGTACATGCTACGCTTGTACTACGCATGTGCTAAAAAGAATATACTCTGTCGAATGTTGGTAGTATATGCTTTGAACATGATGCGAACATCATTGTTATGTGGGTTTGCAGTACCTTACTTCCTTTATTGATTACCAGAAATCGTTCGACCGTATCAGATATACAGAGCTAATAAATCTGCTACAGGGTAGAATAATGGACCAAAATAACTTAACATTTGTTAAGAACTTATACCTAAATCAAACAGCATCCTAAAATGTGGGGAATGAAACTGCACAAAGCTTCCCATTAAATAAAACCCTAAGACAGGTTTGCGTTTTGTCTCCCCTACCATTCAATCTTTTCTCTGAAGCAATTTTTGAAAATGCCTAGATATTAAAGCTTTCATAAATATTAATTAGCGCTTTGTTAATAATCTTCTCTATGCCGATGATGCAGTTATATCTGACAGCCAGGTAGCAGTACAACGTCTTAACTACATATTAACTAGAGAAGCGGAACAAGTTGGTTTAAGAATTAACACAGGAAAAGCCAAAGTATTGGTGATTAGCAGAACACCGGATATACATTTGAATAAAAGGTAACAATATTCGTCAAATCTCCAAGTTCAGACATCTCGGAATCTAGGTACCTGAGAACGTTGATCCACAAATAAAGATACGTAACAGAATTAAACCAGCAAGAACAACATTTATGAATATGAGAACTGCTTAGCAACAACAGTCTTAATTTAAATCCGAATTGTCGCCAACATTCAGTCAATGAATGTTAAGAAGAAGAAGACAAGAATACAAGAAGACAGAAGAAAGAAGTTCGAGAATACGTCTGTATCTACCTGATTAATATTTTAATTTTTGGGACGATGATGCTCCTTTTCTCTTTCCTTTAATAAAATTTTTGAGACTGGCTACTTGTCCCAAATTGGCTTACTAATGTGTACCATACTTCAAAAGCAACAACAAAAACGTGTTGGACTTAATTTTAAATAAGCTCTACAACAATAAAATTGAACAATCCTTTTATTACTTACAAAACGAATATAAAGTCCATAAACATTATAAGAGTGGCATCTATTTAACACATTTTTATATAAACCCTTAAAATAATTCAATAATTTAATTTGTTATATTTTTTTATATTCTATTTTAGCTTCAATGTAGTTAACTTATTTATTCCTTTCATACAGTAGGCACTATAATATTAGTGACTCAAAAGGAAGAAAAGACTTCGATAAGATACATATTAATTTTTAGTTAGGTATGCATAGCTAATCTTAGATTGAACACGAAAAGTACAAATACAGCTTGGTAAAATATTAATTAAATAAATATTAAAAAAATAATAAATAAACTTTATTATAAAATTAAACATTAGCCCTAAGAATTAAGGTTTATGACGAAAAATATTTATTGAAAATGTAGCTAATCTGAACTAAATTATGAAATTAAAGAAATACCTTAACAGTATGTTTAAAAGCTATTATTTACAATAATTAGTTAGCACTAAACTAGCACTAGCACTATTTCTTACTCTGGAAAGCAAAATTCTGGCAACAATCTGATTCTACAACTAAGCTTTCCACAATTTGCAAGGCAAACGGAACGATAGATGAATAGACATGAGGGAATCTACAATATACATTCCACAACCCCCTATTTATCCAGGCATAGTTCCAAGGAATTTTGATATACAAATTATTACTCCATTGAAATGTTACATTTAGGCTTGAATTTCTTAGAGGAGTCAATTTTATTTTTTTAATGTGTAGGGGGGTTCAGTAGAAGCTTAAGTTCAAGTTTTTGGGGTCGCCACCCTTGTCCCCCGGCCGCCATATTGGAAAAAAGGGTGCAAAGGGCTTTCGCGCTATATCTTCAAAACTAGCAATCGTACAGAAAATTTGATTACACATAATATGAAGCAAATTAAATTTTCTACAATTTTATATCTATTACTTTTTATCGTCAAGTGACCAACAAAAAAGTTATAAACAAAAATAAGAGAACATTTTGTAAGAAGTTTCCTTTTGGAGGTTATAACTTTTTTTCGTTCATTTCACAATAAAATAACATCATAGCGATTTTGTAGAGGATTTTTCAATGAACAATTTTCACTATAAAGTTGTTTAATTTTATTTATTATCTAGGTTTTACAGCGCTTCAAACTGGACCAGATTCTCGAATTCTCATAGAAAAACAATACTTTTCTATCTTTATATTAGGCGAGCGGCATCAACCGTTATGCCGACCACGAAAATCAAATTTAAGGTGAATGACCAATTTTGGTCTATTTTTAAGTTTTCGAGGTCGCTGAATCCGAATATGAAGTTTATTTTTATCTAGAGTTGGTGGAACATGTTCAAAAATCAAATTTTCTACAAAAATGCCAAAAATAAATTTTGATGGTTTTTCAAATTTACCTCGCTGTATCTTTGGTCGCTATAAATATTTTTTCTTTTCAAAATTTTACTATGTCATCTCTGAAGTGTGTGGATAACAATGAAATTTGTCGAAAATGTTTATAGAGATTAAAAAAGGAGTTGTTAATTTTTAAACATTTGGTCATCATATTTCGTTAGTTTCATGTTTACTTAAAAAAGTTGAGTGACAAACTTTTTAGTTTATAATTTTTACCAACACAACAATAAAATATAATTCATGAAGAAGTTTCTTGGAAAATTTTAAGTCAAAATATACAATAGGAAAAAAGTTATGTTACTTCACAGACAAGCGAAACACCCCAAAAAACGCTTATATCTCGAGATCCTGACCACGGTGTGGTCAATGGTAATTTTGATCATACTTTATGATTTTGATATCAGAAATCGTTTTTTTTTGCTCTTCTTAAGAATTTTGCATTTTGCGGTTGCGTCATTCTTCTGAACCGTCGAATTTGTTCTCAAACAACTTCTTGGGACTTTTCTATATGCTTAGGTTTACAAGTTTTATAGTGGGGAGAAAGGTCAAAAACAGATTAGTATAGCATAGGAATTGTATGAATAAAAAATATATATAGATAGAAAAGTAAGCCTAACTTTTGTTTTTATTGTATCCGTATGAGCATTCGAGAATCTGGTCAAGTTTAGAGCGCTGTAAAACCTATATAAATAAACAGAATTAAACAACTTTATAGTGCAAATTGTTCGCTGAAAAACCCTCTACAAAATTGCTATAATGTTATTTTATTTTAAAATCAACTGAAAAAAAGTTATAACCTCCAAAAGGAAACTTGTTAAAAAAATTTTACGTTTTTGTTTTTATCTTTTTTGTTGGTCACTTGACGACAAAAAGTAATAGAAATCAAATTATATAAAATTTAATTTGCTACATTTTATGTTTAATTAGATTTTCTGTAGGGTTGGTAGTTTACGAGATATAGCGCGAAACCCCTTTGCACACCATTTCGAAGATGGCGGCCAGGGGACAAGGGTGGCGAGCCCAAAAACTTGAACTTAAGCTTCTACTGATCCCCCTACGCATTAAAGAAATAAAATTGACTCCTCTAACAAATGCAAGGTATGGCTTAAAAAATGTAACATTTTAATGGACTATATGGTAGTTTTTCAATTTTATCATTTAGTTTAAATTATCATTTTGAACAAAATTTTGTTTGTCCTAAAATTTAGTTGTTAGGGCTCAATATGGCGAATTATTTTAAGTTTTGAAATTCTGAATATATTTATTTTTCACACATCTTTTCCAATATACAATAGTAATCATCGTCTACCCTATGTATTCAATAATATCGTAGCTATACTCGTACTATATGTTAATATACAATAAGTATATTTTTATTATTAATTTAAAAAGTTAACTACATGTAAAATATTACGAAATTGTGTTCTTACATTATGTACAGTATTCTTAGGTATGTTTAGTCAAATTAAAAATATTTACATATTTTTACTTAAAATACAAACTTTAAATTCCCGATTTTACAAAATTCCGTTAATTCACTACATAATAGTCTAAGAGCTGGGAGCGGATTATGCTCGTGATTAGTAATATGGAAAAACTATACGGTGATATGTTGAATTAGTTGTGTACATGACTTTCCCCAACGGGCGAAAACCAGAGTGGGGGACGAGGGTAGTTATAAGGGGTCAAAGTCGCGGTTTTTATTATTTTTTTTGTGACGCTTATGATTGAGATAGTGCACCAAAATTTGGGAATAAGTAGGCCATGACATAACTAAGTAAAATCTTCAGAGACGGAACGCTGCATCGGGGACGAACGTCACAAAAAACTTCTTATAATTTTTATATTCACCCCTGCTCCCACCCCTTTGTCGGCCACGCAGCGTTCCGCCCCTGGAGATTCTACTTAGTTACGTCATGACCTACTTATTCCCAAATTTTGGTGCACTATCTCAATCATGTGCGTAAAAAAAAACTAATAAAAAACCTCGAATTTGACCCCTTATAACTACCCTCACCACCACTCTGGTTTCCGTCCGTTGGGGAAGGTCATGTACACAACTAATTCAACATATCCCGGTATAGTTTTTCCCTATTACTTATCACGAGCAAAATCCGCTTCTATCTCTCCGACTATAACTGTTAGACCATAACTTTAACTGTGCAATTTTTTATTGCAATTTTTTTAGACAATAGTTTATGAGTTTATGAGTTGCAATACTCAAGTGAGTTATGAAACTCACTTAAGTATTGCAAATTAGGTATTTTGTCGGAGTGTGTGACCTATCCAACCCCACTTTTTGGACCTTATTTTATTTTCCACCCTCTTTTGTTCAGTCAGGTGTAGCAGATCTTCGTTTCTGATGGACCTGGAGTTTGTCTGTAATTGTTCTTGTTACTTTCCATGCCATGAGAATGCCAAATGCTTGTTGAGCTTTTCTTATTCTCATGCGAATATCGTCTTTTGTACCTCCTGGCTTTCTGTTATGACACTTCCAAGATACGTAAACTTTTCCACATTTGCAATCTACATGTTGGTTATAATAAATAGTTTCTTCCGTTTCTTGCATTTATTCTCATGATTTGGTTTTATTAATATTGATTTTCAAACCTATTTTATTGGCTTCAGAGGAAAGTGTTTCACATCTTGGAACAATTGTCCTAAGAGGCAGATATCGTCGGCGTATTCTAGATCGCTTAAGCGTGTGGTTAACGTCCATTGTATACCTCTTGTGGCGGTGTCTAGTTTGGACAGAACATAGTCTACAGCTAAGTTTAAAAGAGACGGAGAAAGCACGCAGCCCTGCCTGACTCCAGTAAGTACGTTAAATTCGTCACTGTTGATCCAATTAAAAATATTTAACCACCAGTTAAGAATAATGGTCTATTAGTAAATAGTCCTTCTAAGGGATATTTGCCAAATCGGGCCTAATACTATTGAAAATTTCTATTGAACCACCTTGCTCATTGGATTCTTATGAAATAGCAAGTTGAAGTAAGCTCAAAACGTCTTCTTGAAAAATTATATTAGATTTGTTAGTGCGCGCAAATATTTTTAATTATAGAATCTTTGGTCAAAAGTAAGAAAAATTAAAAACACGTTATAAATTTTAGTTAAGAAGCAATTAGAAGTTTTATTTCCGGAGAAATAAAACCTCTAGTGAGACCAAGTTTCTGGTTTACGCCGCCAGTCAATGGGAGCAAGAATGGAATATTACCTCCGAATTCTATCCTACTGCATGGATTTTAATGAAATTTTGGCCCTAGCCTCTACTTATCTCCTAATTCAAAGTCTACCCTATGCCGATGTGTGCTTTTATCTTGGGGGTGGTTCCCACCCCTTCTTAGGGATGGAAAAATGTTTGATTAAAATTACCACGGAATTCGCTAGAGAACCTAATTCTAAGGAAAAACTGTTCTATAATTTTTTTTAAAACTCAATACTTTTTGAGATATTCGTGATTGAAAACTGGCCATTTTCATTGAAACATAATACCTTTTCGAACGGTTTTTTGCGAATACCTTAAAAGCTATGCATATAACTAAAAAAACTATATTAAATATTTTTGTAGATTATAAAAAAACAAAGAGACGCTTGCCTTCACAAATCTTCTAGTTATAATACAAAAAGAGATATGGTAGGTGAAAGTAGTTTGTTTTTTGGTACATTCTCAAATTGGTTTTTTCAACTTGAAATAACAGAGAAACGGTCGATTTTAGGTGTATACTGCTACCTTTTGTAGTGCTTGAAAAGACCTTTAAAATGAGCTATGTTAAAGGTCCATTACATTAAAACTAAGCGAGATATGTTGCAAACAAAATTGATAACTAATGTATTTTAAGAAAAAATGAGAAGTAGTTTTAACCTAACCCCCATCCACCAAAATGTAAATGCATCGTTTTCCTTCCACAATACCTTTTATTATAGTGTTATTTCTCTGTTCAAAAAGTTGGACTGGCTTAAAATGAATGGTTTTTGAAAAAAAAAAGATCAAATTATAGAGCGGACTTTTAAATTTTCTTAAAAATCTTCCTTTTTCTTCATGTAACTTGAAAATGATAAGAGATACAGTAATGAAAAATAAACAGGAAATTTTTATCTCAAAAAGCCCTACATTTTTATGTGGTATCTTTTATTCGTATCTCTTATCTTTTTCGAGTTACATGGAGGAAAAGGAAAATTTTTAAGAAATTTTAAAAATGCGCTCTATAATTTGATGTTATTTTTTTTTCA
Source organism: Diabrotica virgifera virgifera (assembly GCF_917563875.1). Lineage (NCBI taxonomy): Eukaryota > Metazoa > Arthropoda > Insecta > Coleoptera > Chrysomelidae > Diabrotica > Diabrotica virgifera. Next base: position 50,821,296 of record NC_065450.1, read on the forward strand.
AAAACCATTCATTTTAATCCAGTCCAACTTTTTGAACATAGAGATAAAACTAAAATAAAAATTATTGTAAAAGGAAAACGATGTATTTAAATTCTGATGGATGAGGGGTTAAATATACTTCTCATTTCTTCTTAAAATACATTAGTCATCTTCTTTTTTGCAGAATATCTCGCTTAGTTTGCTTGTAATCGACATTTAGTATTGCTCATTTTAAATGTCTTTTCAAGTACTACAAGAGCTATTAGTATCATTATACACCTAAAATCGACAGTTTCTCTAGTATTTCAAGTTGAATACACCGATTTGAGCATGCAGCAAAAAAACAAACTCTTCTTACCTACGATATCCCTCTTTGTATTTTAACTAGAAGATTTATGAAGGAACGAATCTCTTTGTTTTTTTATAACTTACAGAAATATTTCATATAGTTTTTTTGTTAGATGCATAGTTTTTAAGAGGAAACAGTAGCGATCAGCAGGTAGCGAAGACGCGTTCCAAGATTGCGGCTGTAATTTTGAATATTTTTTCGAGACATTTGGCACACGTATTCGTAATATAATAAAGAATGGCGGTACAGGGCCCAATTTGGAAAATATATTAATATGTGGAAATTATTCTGTAATTAAATACAATATTAAAAAAACGAGCCTGTACCGCCATTAAGAAGAACAAAAAAATACACTTTCTTCAAATAAACTTTTTTATCCGATTCCTAGATTTTGTGTCATTTTGGAACTACTAAAATTTTTTATTTCATTAGTAGTTCCAAAATGTCACAAAATCTAGGCATCGAATAAAAAAGTTTATTTAAAGAAAGTGTATTTTTTGTTCTTCTTAATAGCGGTACTGGCTCGTTTTTTTTTAATATTGTATTTAATTACAGAGTAATTTCCACATATTAATGTATTCTTTCAAATTGGGCTCTGTACCGCCATTCTTTATTATATTACAAATACGTGTGCCAAATATCTCGAAAACATATTCAAAATTACAGCCGCAATCTTGGAATGCGTTTTGGCTACCTGTTGATCGCTACTGTATCACCTTAAGGTATTCTCAAAAATCCTTTCGAAAAGGTGTCATTTTTCAATGAAAATGGCTAATTTTCAACCACGAAATAAACGATGTATTTAAATTCTGATGGATGAGGGGTTAAATATACTTCTCATTTCTTCTTAAAATACATTGGTCATCAACTTTTTTGCAGAATATCTCGCTTAGTTTGAATGTAATCGACATTTAGTATGGCTCATTTTAAAGGCCTTTTCAAGTACTACAAAAGCTATTAGTATCATTATACACCTAAAATCGACAGTTTCTCTATTATTTCAAGTTGAATACACCGATTTGAGCATGCAGCAAAAAAACAAACTCTTCTTACCTACCACATCCCTCTTTGTATTTTAACTAGAAGATTTATGAAGGAACGAATCTCTTTGTTTTTTTATAACTTACAGAAATATTTCATATAGTTTTTTTGTTAGATGCATAGTTTTTAAGGTATTCTCAAAAATCCTTCCCAAAAGGTGCCATTTTTCAATGAAAATGGCTAATTTTCAACCATGAATAACTCAAAAAATATTGAGTTTTCAAAAAATAATTATAGAACTGTTTTTGCTTAAAATTAGGTTCTCTAGCCTCTTCCGTGGCTATTTTAACCAAAACATTTTTCACCCTCGAGAAGGGGTGGGAACCACCCCCAAGATAAAAGCTCACATCGGCGAAGGGTAGACTTTGTTTCTTGAGCTATTCCCTACTTACTGTGAAAATATCGAATAAATCTATGTAGTAGGATGGAATTTGGAGCCAAATACCCTCATTGACTGCCCTAGTTACGCCTTCGTGGTTTCTATTACTTGCAAACCAAGCGAATGCTGAATAAAAGAAGACGGAGGAGGTCTAAAATTTGCACTTCACTTTCTGCCTATTCAGAGTGGCAAAATTCCAACGAAAAGTTCGTCCCGATACTCAGTTAGGTGTAAAACTAATACAAAAGAATTCGCTGTAAAACGAAATCAAGAGACGTCTTATATATCAGTTCGTTCAGAGAGCGTCATGCTTATGAGAGTGAAACTAGTAAGGGCGTTTATCAGTTTTAAAATGGCGTCTCCAATTCTTCAAAATGTAGTTAAATAATAAATAAACTGCTCAATGCAACTCAATATAACTTTTCGATATTAGGTAAGCTAAATCTTATTTTTCTCCAAAGTTTCTCTAGTTAAACTATTTACAAATATTATTAAAAACCTCTTAATAATTATAGTAATTATTATATTATAATAATTATACAATAATAGTTTCTACAATAGAATTGTACTTTATTTTTTTAATAAGTAACATTTTATGATTACTACAAGTAATTTATAATTATGTTTGCAAAATTATTGTAGTGAAAATTATCTTTTTGTAAATTTTTAAATATTTTCAATAGTAGTATTTATTCGGTATATTTCAAAGACAGTGGCAAATAATATGTAATTGTTTATGCTGACTACAGAAGGGGACAACAAATATTACAAATCAGCAAATATTACAAAATAACAAAAACGCTTTAACAACAAAGGATATAGTGGGGGAGACAGGCTACTGAATAGACTTACGGCTCTCCGCTGCAACTGAAACATTTTAAATTATTCCATCTGATGTTTTAGATCTCAGCAGCTAGTCTTCGGATCATTGCATACTCATTTATAAGCCGATCAAATAGCTTATCTATTTTTTAAGGTGAATACCTGCACAAAAATATCCATGCTGTTTTGAATTATTTGCCACTTTATTTGGAGTGGCCAATATTAACAATCGATATTTATGTTAATTTAAACACCTTAAACTAATATTAAATTTGTATCCTTGCTAATTATATGTGTTGTTAGTTTAAGTTAACTCTTGATGAAAAAAGATTTTTAAAATATATGACAAGTAGCTCATTTTTATTCAATTTTCAATATCATATATTAAAATTATTTTATAGGTATTGTATGACTGATTATGTTAATGTATCTTTAGAAATAAAGTATTTTTTATGAGGTTGTAGCTCAATTATTATTCCTTTAAACAAAACATAAGCAGCAGCTGTATCCTTACTAATAAATCAAAGATACCAAAATTACATCAAAGAGTGTCAATAGATATCAGAAAGGATTCTAACAACAAATATAAGAATGGAAAAGGAAGGTCTGAACATCATCTGAGTATAAGAACCAGAAAATAACAATAAAACAATAAAGGAAACATAGTTATTATAAATAATGACAAATAATAGACCAAGTCAGAGGGAAGGTGATGATACTGGGGGAGATTTTTATGTTCGAATAAGAAAGCAAGTAATACCCAGAATTAAGCAAAATCTAAAACGAAAATGGAGAACTGATAGTAAACTGCACGAACGTAAAATAAATGACACATTTTTTGACCAGGAAGACCAATAGAAATATACATTCAATATCACCCGTGGCCAAAAGTCTATGATAAACTATTATAACCAACATAGATATATCCATAAAAAATCTACGTAAGATGCCTCAGCTCTGTAGATGTAGGTAGCGACCTAACTTAGTGTAAATATATAGGAAATCAAGTACAAAAAGCAGGTATACTAACGGGAAGCCTTAGCCTTAATAACACTATAATATGGTTAAGCCGACACATTAACACTGAGATAAAGTAAAAAATTTATAAAGCCAGTGTAAGACCAATAATGGAATATATGCATCAGAAACTAGAGCCGATACAGCCACAACACAAGGATTGCTGGAAATAGCAGAGACAAGAGTCAGAAGAAAGTGTCCTCTCCGGAGTTCCACAGGGAAGTATCATTGGCCCTCTTTTATTTTTGATTTTCGTCAATGATTTAAATTAACTGATAAACGATAGCTCAACATGTTTGGTTCGGAATCCATTAGATTAGATAATTTTTCTGATGCAATAAGCGTTCGAGTAGAAAACGTGGAACAGCAATCAGGCTGTTATGTCACTCAATTTGCTGACGATACCACATTTGCACTAAATTTCAATGTTTTTTTTCATGTAGTACAAAAAGCAAACTGTCTTGTAAAAGGTATGACTCATTACTGTTTAAATAATGGCCTAATCTTAAATGGATCAAAGACCAATATGGTAACCTTTTCACCTGTTACCATGCAGATGAGTCCATTAGTAAAACTTGACAATGGGTCAGTGGTAAATACCCACTCCACTAAGTTGTTAGGTGTTTACCTGGATTCTAATTTGTCTTGAGGCTCTCACGTTGATTATGTAGTGGGAAGATTGTCTGTGCACTGTTATGTTCTATGGCAACTTAGGAATTTTGTCTCCCTAGATATCTTAAAACTTTATTATTTTGCTCATGTACAGTGACTGTTGCAATATTGCTTAGTTTGTTGGGGAAATTGCTCGCGAATTAATGAGGTGCTTGTTCTTCAGGAAAAAATTATTCGTACCATGACGTTTGAAAGGCGCTTGGATTCCTGTAGACCAGTTTTTAAACAATTAAATATTTTAACTGTAATTTCGCTGTATATTTTCAGTTGTGTTGTTTATGTAAAGTCACATAGATTCAATTTAATTTGCAGAAATGATGTTTCCTTAATGAATGGCTACAGTTTTCGTTACAGAAATGAGTTGGTGACCCCTGTTCGCCACTTGGCCGTTGTGGGCAAGGGTCCTTACCCAACATGCGTTAGTTTGTATAATAAATTACCTAATTATGTTAAAGAGTGAAATATTTATGTATTTAACAGAACGTTAAGGACTTACTTCTGGTAAACACTTTCTATTCGTTAGAGGAATACTTGCAGGCATCTTTTTAACAATTTGTATGTTTTTGTGTATATTTTATGTTTTTATGTTAACTATTTTTATGTACTTATAGTTTTTACTGATCATATATTGTATTTGACGCATTTCAATACTTGAAAAAGTCAGATGTAATAAAAAATATTGATTGATTGATTGAGTACTGAGAAGAATTACAGGAAATACGCTGAGAGATCGCAAGAGGAGTGAGGACATTGGAAGAAAATGTAACGTAGTCTATAAACGAATGGACACTAAATAGAAAAAATGAATGGAATAACCAGGTAAGTAAAATGGGGGAGGCCTGTATGGTCAAAATAGCAAAAGATAAATCACCAATCGGCAGAAGAAGTATCGGAAGACCACGCAAAAGATAGAGTGACAACCTTTCATACAGGTATCAATCCGCCAATGAACAAGCAGAATTTCTTATAAAGAGGAAGGAGTATTTTTTACGATACGTATTTTAAATATTATAAGTACCTACATGCGTATTTTATATGTTATTAAAAAAACCAACACAACATGCATACAACCACTATAAACGAATATCAATTTAAAACGAAACGTAATGAATAAGTATGTACTTTTAGTCAGACAAATTAACAAGGAATAAAGGAATAAGTATGGAGAATGATGTGAGGACAAAGAAAAAAGATGAACGAACTAATAAAAACGAAACACATTCAGAAGGAAACATGGCAGATTACTTCCGATCCCTATTTGCTAAAGGTGACGATAATGAACCACCAACGCCTGAAGTTACGACAAACGAAGAAACAGACATAGAGGAGGGAGAGGTAAAAGAAGCATTAAGGACATTAAAAAACAGAAAATCTCCAGGAGAGGAAAGAATATCGAACGAACTCCTAAAGTGTGGAGGACAAGATTTGACCAAACAACTATTAAAACTAATCCAAAAAGTAATAGAACAAAACAGAATACCACAAGAAAGACGATAAAGCATCCTAATACTTCTCTTTGAAAAGAGAGGTAAATTGAACCCGAAAGATTACAAAGGAATTAACTTATTAGACATACCTAATATTAAAATTAACAAGCAAACAAACTGAATAAAATTATAACATTAGCAGAAGAACAACAAGATTTTAGGTCGGGAAGATCATATATATCATCAACATCAATGGCTTTACAACTATTCGTGAGTCTTTGCCACGTTTACTATTGGCTTCCATGTTTGTCGGTCCTGTGCCACTAATTCCAATTGTCCCACTCCCATTTTCTCCAGAACTTCTTTGACTTCATCTTTCCACCTTTTTCTAGGCCGTCCTACAGACCTTCTTCCATCTGGCCTTTACCAGAACACATTGTTTATAAGGCGATTGTCGTTACTGCGTATCACATGCTGTGTCCATCTTAGTCCATTGGCCTTTATAATATATTATATGACTAGATTTTTCTTTTCGAATAGAGACTCTAACTCGTTATTGTATCTGCGCCTCCATTCGTTTGTCACGCTGTCTCTGCGAGGGCGATATATCATTCGAAGGATTTGACGTTCCCACACCAGCAATTTATTTACTTCTCTTTTTGTTAGCGTCCAAAGAATGGTTGTTTCCTGCTATTATTCGCGTTTCAACTTCTCGGTCTATTTTGTTGTCATTTGCGATTGGTGCTCCTAGATATAAATTGTTTAAATACTTCGAAGTTATGATCGTTTATAGTAATGTTTTGCCTTAGTCGCCGTCGTTCTTGTTTTAAGACGACGATCTATTTTGCTTTGTCTTCATATTTATTTTTAGACTGATGTTTAATGCAGCTTCTTCAAAGCTCGAGAAAATATCCTTAACTTCTAATGTTGATTGTGCCAACAACAATGTGTGGTGGGGAAGATCATACACCACCGATATATTTATATAAGGCAAGTTCAAGAGAAAACAAAAAGTTTAATTTTAACAAGGTCAAATTAAAGGATGTTATCCATTTGTTATACTCAAAAGAGGTACCTCTAGAAACAATTAAAACGATCTAAAATATCTACCAAAACAACACAATAAAAGTAAAAGTAGGAGATAAACTGAGTGACCTAATTGAAGCTGGCAATATGATAAGACAGGGGGATTCCCTAATCCTTTATTGTTCAACCTGATCATGGATGAAATAATAAAAATAGTAAGAACTAAAAAGGATACCTTCTTCTTTTACTTCTTGGAGATCTTTTGATTTTTTTAATTCTGAAGCTGCCTCTGGTTAATTTCCTGTGAGGTGGATTGCCAACTATCCCTCCATCCTTTAGGTGGTCTTCGGGGGTTCTTGAAGCTCGCGGGTTGTTTTCTATGGCAATTTTTGGGAGTCTATTCTCATCCATTCGTCTTACATGGTTGTACCACATCCTCTTGCGCTGCCTTCCCCATATTACAATATCTTGAATTTTGCATTGGTCTCTAATGTCTGTATTTCTTACTCTGTCTCTTCCTGTTTTCCCCACTATTGTTCTTAGGGTTTTCATTTCGGCAACTCTTAGCATCTGTTTCGTTTTGTTGATGTCTTAGCGCACTTCTATGCCATATGTCATGATCGGTGGTATGCAAGTCTTGTAAGTTCTAATTTTACAATCTGTGCGCATATACGGATTTGACCAGACTATCTCCCGTAGACATCCTGACAATGCAGATGCTTTGTTGATCTGACTCCTCATGTCCTTTACTGGGTCGTGAGTGCTTGATATATCTATGCCCAGATATCTGAATTGCATCACCTGTTCTATGGGGTTGTTCTCAACCACTAACTTACATACATCTGAGCGGATCTTTTGCTATTGTTATACATTTAGTTTTGTTGGTAGAAATGTTCATATTTAGTTGGCGGCTTACTTGAAAGAACTGAAAGAGCTGTCTCTGGAGATCATCTTCTGATTCAGCAATAATTGCTGCGTCATCTGTGTAACACACCATACCAATTCTTTTGTTACGCATTCTATATCCGAGATTAAGAGATGTTACTTTGTTTATAATTTTGCCAATGACAATTTAGGTTAAACAAGAAGGGGTTTAAACTGTCTCCTTGTTAAAATTTCTCCCGGTGTTGGAATATTTTCAGTGAACCGGTCTTCCGCTCTAACTTTGGTTGCGTTGTTGTTATTTAGGTTATGGACTATCTTTGTTATGCTGGTCGGTGTTTTATTTTCTATTAATATATTTAGAATGTCTCCCAGGCGAACTCTGTCAAACGCCTTCGTCAGATCAATGAAGCAAATATACGCTGGCATGCCGAACTCTATACGAAAAAAGGATACCAAATGGGATAAAAACAACTTAAACAAATCTGCTATGCAGATGATGCAATACTAATCTCTCAAAGTGAAGATTATGTACAACGTACGCAGCACCAACTTAATATAACCGCCAGAAAATTTAATATGTTAATTTCTCCAAAAAAGATTTGATTTGCATGGTTATTACAGCAAATCCAATAAGATGTAATTTAGAGCTGGAGGATCAAATAATAGAACAAGTGATGAAGTTTAAATATCTAGGCAGCACACTATCTAGCTACAGAAAGCTCGAAACAGAAGTGGAAGATCAAGTAAATAAAGTAAACAGAGCCGCAGGTTGCCTGAATGAAAAAATATGGAGAAATAAAAAATATTGGAGTAGAAATGAAAGGCAGAATTCGCAAAACATATCAGACCAATAATGATATACGCGAAAGAAACACGATGTGAGACAGAGAGGACAAAAATACAGATACAGCTAGAAACAGCAGAGATGAAAACCCTTCGAAAAATCGATGGTACGACACTATGGGATAGATCTAGAAGTACAGATATACGACGGAGATACAAGGTGGACAACATTAATAACTGGGTAAAAACCGAAGAGTAGAATTGAATGACCACATAAGCCTAATGACAAGAAATAGAGTAGTAAGGCTGGCGAAAGATGGTTCTCCAATAGGAAGGCGATCAGTGATCAGTGGAAAGACCACGAAAGCCATGGACAGACAACTTACTGGAGGCACATTGAGAAAACTCACAGGGCCATGTCTATACAAAAGAAAAAGAAGAAATATTTCAAATAATATTTTAGTGTATTTATGTGTTTATTTTGTCACGCGCATGTACCTGCAGGAATCAACTAATAGGGATTTTGCATGATCGTTAAAACATTGTTGTATATATGTCGAACTAATTAATTCTGTTTGGCGTGCCAACTAATTACCAAATGACAATAATGATAAACTGATGAAATGTGTACTGAGAAGTAGGTAAACAAAATGTATTAAACACAATTTTAATTTAGTATCTGCTAAATGATTTTCATAGACCAGTAAGGATGGACTAAAAATAATTTTTAATAGCAAAATACGCTAGATGGAAATATTATTTCCATCTAGCAATTCTAACTTTCTAAAGGGCAATTTCAAATTTGAAATAGAATAAAAGAAATCAAATTTTGAAATAAATTAACCATTTCTTGTTTAGCTTTAGTCGTGATTGTTTTTCATGTGTTTGGACTAAGAAAATTTTGTCGAAGTAGTTAGTAGTTTCTTTTATCCTAATTAGAGATTTAACATGTCGGAAAAAACGGGAAAAATTGGGAAAAACAGGTTTTTCCGTTTTTTTTTTCCAGAGCCTTGGAAAAATTGGAAAAAATTGAAAAATTTAAATATTTTTTCATTGCGATTTAAAATGTGAAAAAATATCAATTTTAAACTCGTTTAAATAACTATATTTTGCAAAGAAAATAATAATAATATCTAAGATTAACTACAAACATGTATATAGGGTCAAAATTTATAATTATTACCTATCTAATAATTCACAAAACCGAAACTTCAAACGTATAAAGCACATTATTTAACCAAAGCACTGAGTGGTTTATTTTCATCTGAATCTGAATCTTCAGACCAAGCATCTGATTCAGACTCGAACCCCGCCTCATCATCCTGGACGGATAAAACAACATGATTTTTGTCAGTCTCATCTAAAAGTGGATCTGGTCTAGCATCGGAAATGAATATCTGTTTTTCGTTTATAACGAAATTTAAATGAATAGCCACAACTTCTGAATTTTATCCTGTGATAATATATTTCTCTTGCTTGTATGTATGAGGCCGTATAAAGACCAGTTTCTTTCTGAAGAGGTGGAAGATCCATTTAAAATTCGGCAGGCAATTGGCATACGTGGCTGCGATATAACAAATCTTGCCACCATATAACGGGATGAGTACTATTCGCACTTTCTCATAAAGAATTTCGGCCAAAAGAATCCAGTTTTTGTTCTAAATTGGGACATATTTGTCACCACCTTACCTACATCTAGATTTAGTGAATGAGCCATTTCAGAAATATAAGTCTATAGCTTCCATTAGTTGGTCTTCTAGTGCGGTGAAGTAATCAAGTGTTAGTTTCAGTGATTTTTTAAACTTTTTTCGTATTTTGATTCTTATTTTTAGACTTCTAATAATTATATTTATTGCCTGTGCTGTCTACTATACTAAATTTTATCTACTATGTTCCAAGTAACTGTTATGTTGTATTTTAAAATTATAATTTTATATGTCTTACAGGGTGCTCGCCACTGGGCGGCTTCCCTCTATGTTATTTTACAATAATTATGCATACCTATTGCTTATTGTTTGTGATGAGACAGATTGCAATACACATTGGATGTTATTAAAAAAAGTTGGTCTTCATTCAATTGTTCTTCTTTAAAGCGAGCACCAAGAACATTGGCTGCAAAGTGAATCGGCTTAGAACAAAATTCGTAGCGTTCTTCAACATATTTTAGCAAGCTTTCGATAAGAGAACCAGTCTGGTCAACTTGTTGGGAAATATTTTATATTGTGTCTGTTATATACTTAAAGACAAAAGGCACTTCTGATAATATAGATCTATCCGATTCTACTAATTTGTTTAGTATGTTGTAACAAATTTCAATTTTTCCGTATTTTTTCTTTTTTTACTGTTTTTTTCCTACACCCAATTTTTCCGGAAATTTTAAATCTCTAACCTATTAATACTATTCTAATAATTATTATTATTCTATTGTCCATCTAACTAACTTAAAATTTACGCGATCATCACACATGCCTTCCTTTTGCTAGATCGTATCTTCTGCACTTGTGAATTTTTCACATTCAAATTTTGTACCTAACTCCCATAAGACACTTCCACTCTACCTCCTCAACTAAGAGCATGTAAAAAATTTTTATCTCATTTCCTAAACTGGAAGCATGAAAGTTATGACTCTAAGGATGAAAGAAGAATGGATGACGGAGGAAATTCTAGAGTTGATGAATGAAAGAAGAAAAAAAAAACCAACAGTAAGACCCGCTATAAACCGTTTCAAAACCAAATAAGAAGAAAAATTAGGGAGGCTAAAGAAACCTACTTCTCTGAAAAATGTAAAGAAATAGAAGAACTGCAAAACAGATATGACAACTTCAACCTACATAAAAAAGTCAAAGAACTAGCCGGAATAGGAAATAGAAGAACCTCAAATATACTGCTCGACAAAAATGGAAATGTAGGCCCAGAGATTACCAAATCAGAGGTTAGTCAGGCACTAAAATCAATGAAAACCAATAAATCTGCTGGTCCAGATGAATTACCATGCGAGCTAATAAAGTTGGTCAACGAGAAAAACCTGGACATAATAGTAGAACTGCTCAACGCTATATATACTACGGTAGTATAGATACTACGGAAATCGTCCCTATAGTCCTGTCGCCAGGGGGGGTACAACGGCCTCGTTAATTCAGATGGACTTACCCAAGTTTTTTTTATGTATTTTGACCCGTAGAACACGAATTTTTTGGGTAACAGTTGATCCGGATGTCGATAAGATTGTTATAGACCAAGAACTTGAGGAATCAAATAACAGCGATTTTTGGCAAAACAAAACAATATTTTGTATTTTTTGGGTCATTTTAAGCAAAAAATATTTCTACAAGTTTTTTAGTAGGATGCACAGTTTTCGAGATAAACGCGGTTGAACTTTCAAAAAATCGAAAAACTGCAATTTTTAAACCCGAATAACTTTTGATTAAAAAGTAAAACAGCAATTCTGCTTAGCGCCTTTGAAAGTTCAAGTCAAATTATGTCGGTTTTGATTATTTGCATTGCTAAAAATTTATTGTGTTACTGTTAAACAAAGCTACAAACAACTAGTGCGTGAGTGATGTTTCTACGATTTCTCATTTAAAATCGAACGAGTAGGTAGAATAGGTACTAGTGCAATCAAGACTATTTCTACGTTACATGCGTTAAAACGCATGTAAAAGCACGGGAAACCCTACGTGTTTATAGCTTTGTTAAACAATAAAAAAATAAATTTTTACCAATGCAAATAATCAAAACCGATATAATTTGACTTAAACTTTCAAATGCGGTAAGCAGACTTGCTATTTTATTTTTTAATCAAAAGTTATTCGGGTTCAAAAATTGCAATTTTTCGATTTTTTTAAAGTTCAACCGCGTTTATCTCGAAAACTGTGCATCCTACGAAAAAACTTGTAGAAATATTTTTTACTTAAAATGGCCCAAAAAATACAAAATATTGTTTTGTTTTGCCAAAAATCGCTGTTATTTGATTCCTCAAGTTCTTGGTCTATAACAATCTTATCGACATCCGGATCAACTGTTACCCAAAAAATTCGTGTTCTACGGGTCAAAATACATAAAAAAAACTTGAGTAAGTCCATCTGAATTAACGAGGCCGTTGTACCCCCCCTGGCGACAGGACTACTAGAGAAATGTTGACATCAGCATTTGTGTGTTTGCCAAAGAAAGTGAATGCCAAAAAATACAGTGACTACCGAACCATAAGCTTAATGTCACATACCTTGAAATTTCTGTTGAAAATTATCCATGCCAGAATACACTCTAAACTGGAGCTGGATATTAGTGACATTCAATGTGGGTTCCGCAATGGTATGGGTACCAGAGAGGTATTATTCTCCTTCAACCTGCTGACACAGAGATGTTTGGATGTTAACCGTCCTCTTTACGTCTGTTTTATAGACTACAATAAAGAATTTTATAAAATAAAACATGATCGACTCATGTAAATTCTAAAAAATAAAAACGTAGATGAAAGAGATTTAAGACTAATAACACACCTCTACTACAATCAGCGAGCAATAGTAATAATTGAAAAAGAAACATATAAAGAAATGGAAATAAAGAGAGGAGTTAGGCAAGGATGCATACTATCACCGTTGATTGATAAATATATCAGTATTTATCAATCAATGCTATCACCTCTATTATTTAACGCTTATTCTGAAGAGGTAATGCGAGAAACTCTGGAAGGTGAAACAGTCGACATAACAGTAAATGGAGTCTTAGTTAACAACATCAAATATGCAGATGATACAGTAATAATAGCTAATAGCCGATAGTTTACAAGACCTGGAAAGACTCATTAGTAAAATAGTAAGGTGTAGTAGGGAGTACGGACTCTCTCAATATCAAAAAGACGAAGTTTATGAAAATTAGTAAAAACAAACATAAAACTAACGAAATCTTGATAGTAGAGGGCCAGCAGATTGAAAGAGTAAAAAGTACACTTACCTAGGAACACTTATAACAGAAAATAATGACTATACTGCAGAAATCAAAGTCAGAATCGAAAGAGCACGTTCTAAATTTATGAAAATGAGAAAGGTCCTATGTAGCAAAGATTTAACATAAGCTTTTAAAGTGCGCCTAACAAAATGTTACGTATACAGTGTACTATACTATGGAGTGGAAACATGGACGTTAAGTGTAAAGACTATGAGACGACTTAACGCCTTTGAAATGTGGACTTATATAAGAATTATGAGAGTTTTCCGGGTAGATAGAGTTACAAACAATGAAGTACTGAGAAGAATAGGTAAAGAGAAGGAAGTTGAACTTACAAATAAAGAAGGAAAGCTACAGTATCTCGGACATGGGGGTAGAATTTCATGGCTGAAGAAGACGAATTTCATGGCTGAGAAACCTGAGAGAATGGTTTGTATGCAGCTCAAAACAACTATTTAGAGCTACTGCCTCAAAAATTAAAATAGCTATGATGATTGCCAAGCTCCATATCGGAGATGGCACTGAATAAGATGAAAGTTATACTTAAGCTTTATTTTTTCAAGTAAATAATATTAAATTCAGTGCTTAGTTCATCAAGTACGTAAGTATCTGCATTATTAATTAATACAGAAGCAACTAAAAGTGCTCCTGCTCACATTTACTAAAATATCGGCTCCGAGAAATTGCAGGGTTGCCGGGTTACCGAATTAAACTTGTTCGATAAATCGCATATATTTTTAGTTTTAAGAACATTTGTATATCAATTAGTGTTTTATTGGCATTTTCCTTTTTATTATTATTAATTCATTATTATTTACTTATTTTCTATTAATATCATAAAATATACATAGAGCCTCCCCCAAAAAATAATAAATCTCCAGGAAGTGATGGTATATCCGCGATGTATACCATCATGGGTATTACTTATTAAATATGGAGGTAATACTCTGACTAATCAAAAATATAAAATCATACTGAGAGCCTGGAATGAGGAACAAATCCCGGAAGCCTGGTGTATTAGAATCGTTTGTTGGCTACAAAAAAAGGATAATCAATTGGAATGTAGAAACTATAGTATAGGGGAATAACCCTTCTTAATACAAGATACAAAATATTTTCGAGTATCTTATATGGTCGCCTAGGTGCACATCGAGGAGCTTCTTGGCGAATTTAAAAGTTTTTTTAGACCTGGTCGATCAAAAGACCAGATATTTGTGCTAAGGTAATTACTGGAAAAAACGAAAGAATAATTCAATATCGACACATACCATCTTTTCGTAGATTTTAAATCGGCCTATGATAATGTCCTAAGAAATAAATTGTATGAAGCCATGGATGAATTCCACATCCCTGATAAACTGATAAGATTGGGTAAGGCTACAATGCGTAAAGTTGTTTGCAAAGTCGAAATACTGGGCGAACAATCACAGGCGTTTGAAACGCATGTTGGGCTGCAACAGGGAGATGTGCTGGAGTGTCTACTTTCCAACATAGCTCTGGAAAACGTCGGCCAGAGATGCCCGAATAGACAACAGAGGAAATATTTGTCATAAATCATCCCAACTTTTGGCATATTTATGCAAATGATGTGGACCTAGTTGCCCGCACAACACGCAAGCTAGAAGAAATGTACACCACCTTCTCAAATGCCTCAAAAAATATGGACTTGCAAGTAAATAAGGAGAAAACTAAGAATATTGCATCAACACCCAACATTAGAGCCAGAAATATCGGTCACCAATTCACGGCTGATAACTCTACCTTTGAAGTGGTGGACAAATTCATATACTTAGGCTCCCTGGTCACCAAGGAGAACGTTATGACGAAAGAATTCAAGTGAAGGATAATCCTGGCAAACAAATGCTATTTTGGACTGAGCAGACATACGAGAAGCAGAAACTTAAGCCAAAAAATAAAAATAATCATATACAAAACCCTCATACAACTAGTGTTGACATATTGATCGAAGACATGAAAGATCTCCAAGGCAGATGAAAACCTTCTGCTTATATTAGAACGAAGGATCCTGAGAGGAATATTCGGTGGCATCTGTGAAAATGGTGTTTGGAGGAGGAGGTATACCACAGATATAAACATATATTTGGTGGTAAAGACGTAGTACCTGTCTCTTATAAAAATAGGAAGACTAAAATGGGCAGGACATTTAGCAAGATCACAGCAGAACAACTCTCCTAGAAGAATCCTTATATCACGACCTGTGGGAAGTAGAAATAGGGGTAGGCCAAAACTCAGATAGAAGGATTGTGTAGATGAGGATGGTAGAAAAATAGGCGCAGCAAACTGGCAACAGTTAGCAATGGATAGAACTGACTGGCGTAATAGATTTGGTAAGGTCGAAGGCTCTTTTATAGGGCTGTAGCATCATTGATGATAATCATAAAATAAACTACTTCTTCAGGAAGACTAATTTTAATTATTCTAATAGATATTCCCTACTATTACTAATTTATAATTTTGTGATCAAATTGGCCGCTGGTCCTTCGAGGTTGTTTGTATTCTTTGATCTACCAAATGTAGGTAGGTGAGGACATTGTATTATTATTAAAACCTTTTTATATACTTGGCTTGGTTGGTGTCACGGACTCCGCAAATTTTGTAATCCATTTTAAAAATAGTTCTAGGCTACCTAGACATCTGAAATTTTCAGGATAGCTTAGAACTAGCTAACAATGCAGTATTTAACTGCTATTATACAGGGTGATTAATTATATAGTGGGGTGAAGCTCCGTAGATCCGTTATAGTAATGTATAGCGATAAAACTTAATAACAAAAATTGTAGCGAACTTTGAGCTTCATATTACAAAATTAGTTAGAATGTTACAGGGTGTTCGATAACATAGTGGCAGACTAAACTTATGTTTTTTTAAATAGAATACCCTGTATTTTATTTTATATTCGAAATCTTTGTAACTTTTCGATTAAAAAAATATAAAAGTTTGGTATGTTATATGGGTTATTTACAAAGTTATAACCAATTTTATATGAAAATCGTAACAAGTTTAACTACCTGTATAAACAAAAGCAAGCACAAGGTCAATGGTTTATTGACGTCATATTTTTTTATTAATTGTCAAAATTTTCGTAAATGTTTGTTTTGCTAATTTTTTTTATATTGAATACAGGGTGAGTCAAAACGCAAGTACATTATTTTCTCAGTAATTTTAAATAGAACGTATTTTATATCATTATCGAAAAGTACCATTACCATACTATAATTTTTGTATAACATTCCCTATGTGTAAATTTATTAGTTTTCGAGATATTTTCATTTTTCAGAGCAAAATTATTAATAATTACGGGTCTAAATCTTTCCAAATTTTAAGTAAGCCATGGCTGAATAATTGTCTAAAACTTACAATTTACGATTACTGATTATCAATCTGTAATCAAAGTTGGCTACAATTTTTGTTATTAACTTTTATTACTATCTATTACTTATAACGGATCTACAAAGCCCCACTGACCAATCACACTCTATGGATAAATCGATTTTTTTTAATTTCAAACTATTTTAAAAATGTGACTAATGCAATGATATTTTAAAGTACGTTAATAAATGGATATCTACAAATTGATGGTGCCACATTGGCATTAGACTGCAGATCGAGAGATCCCCAGTTGGAACCCGGCTGTTGCGTATCTTTTTTTAATTGTTTTAATAAATAATTAAAAGTTTATATACTTAAAATTATATATACCATTTTATACAACCGTGGTATTATAAAAAATACTATTTTATACTAGTGTAATTTTTGGAATCATAATTATAAATAACAGTTAATACACCTACTAAAAATTCATATTTTATAAGTTAATTATTCTTTCCAAACATGTTGTGTCCTACATATGTACATGTACAATAACAACACCGTGATATTATAAAAAGTACTTTATCTACTCTATGTCATATTATGTATAAGTTTTTAGTTTGTGAAAACTGTCATTATAGATAGCAGTGCGTGAAGAGTTTAAAGTGTGCGTGAAGTAACAATATATTTTAAATGGGATTTACTTTTTCGCACACTTTCAATGGGTTTTTGGCACACTTTCATATAATCAAATATCCTTAACTTTCGCGTTGTCATGGTGATGACAATATGAACAATGACTTACAACAAAATTTTTGACAGTTTTGTGGTTTGAAAGTATGATAGTTAGGATTTTTAAATGTCAAAGTTCTAAAAATTGTAGAATAGAAGTGAATTCCAGTGGCGAAAGTTACAGTTGTTTTATTTGTTTATCGTAGATAACATATTGTATGAAACTGTGCGTGAAGTACTTTTGCGAACTTAAGCGATGTATAGCACTCGCTCCGTTGTCGCTCGTGCTCTAAGAATCGCGTGCGTTCGCAAAAAGCATACTTCACGAACTGTTTCATAAATAACTATTTTTATTAGAGTGTAATTTTTGGAATTTTAAGCATTTTATCGTTAAATCGTTTATCGGTTAATTATTTTATATTCTTTCCTATAAATAATAAAAAGGTTTTATTATAAAAAAGTTCTTTCTTATAAAAGTGTAATTATTTATTACAATTATTTCTTTTAAAAACATCGAGCCAGCCCTCTCATCCTTTCCCCTGCCAATGCTTATATGCTACTTACAAATTATTATAAAAAAGGGTGAGTTTTATTAAAGGCAAAGGTATGATTATTCACCACATATCACAACCGATAAAAATCGTAATAATAAGCAAAAATTAAGGAGATTGTGTAAATAACATACATAATATCATTGTAATTATTTTAGACAGTATAAGGGAGAACTGGCTTGGGGTACTTTTATTTTTTGTGAAAGACAAGTTAAATTTTCATACTATTTTTTATATATTTTGTTTATGCCCTAAAGGGGGGCACTGTTGTCTTTTAAAAACTATACCGACATTGCAATCATGAGATCTGTTTTAGAAACCTACCACTACCAGGCTAATTACTGTTGTTCTATTAAGATTAGCAAAAAACAAAAGATGTAAAAGTTCATCTCCAACAAAGGGAATTGTTACAAAACTGGCTTTCTCCAATCGAATTTGTTTGAATTGTTTGAAAATTTGCTTTCTCCAAAAGTTTGTTTCCAAATTCACTTTCCCCAAACATAAAAGCTAATTACATAATTATTGAGGAAAGTTAGATTTCATTCATTGGACCAATGTCTATGTCCCAATTGTATAATATCAAACTCAAATCCGTGTGATAATAATGACTTGTTTTAAACAAGTTTTTAGCGTTTTGATATAAACGCAAAATTTGGAAAAAACGAGTTTTTATTCTGCTTCTCTCAATTTATAATTACATAAAATATGATTTTTTTCTACACTTGAATTGGAAGCTAACTAATATACATCGGAAAAGTCTAGGGACATTTATAATGAGGCGTACTTTATTTAGTTGGTATGGAAATGATAATCGATTTGTAGGGAGTAGTGTTATTTAACCTACAATAAACTTTGTTGAACTGTCAAAATAAAACCAGAATGCCTTTAAGTATCATTAAATGTATATTAATTATAAATAAAACTGTAGCCCAATCATTTGCATCCAGTTTTGATATTCTTAACACCACTCGAATCTTGCAACGCGGTGACCTGATAAGTGGACAGTGGACATCTCAATGGTCTTCGACTGTGGAGATTAGCTTGATAGAAATGATTTCTTAAAGTCTCAGGGCCTAGAGTTACTTGGTGCACCCTCTGCAAGGCGCTAACCAAATCAGGTGCTGTAGCTATCATTAAATATCATTCTTGAGCTGGAGTTGTACCGCGCTTACATCCTGGATGACGTTCGGCGGGACTTCCAGTGTCGCAAAAGCGCCGCCACAATCGACTTATAAGGTTCAAAACACACGGACCACTCTGGGGCGCTACACTGTGGATCCTTAAAGTGGCTGAAACAGGCGATTTTTTGTAGCCCCAATGATTTTGTAATGGACGCCACAGTGGCTAGGATCAGCGACAGTGGCTGGCCACTTTTACACAAGAATTTACGGCTAATCATGTGAAGCTGCTTTGTGGATCCACAGAGTAGCGCTTCAGAGTGGTCCGTCTGTTTTGAACCTAATACTTCGGGAGCTCAGCTACATTAGTTTCCTGCATGCCACCTTAAAAAGAATGCCTACAGACTTATTCATTTCACCCAAAGTTTAATGACGTCCTTCAATCATACAAAACAATATTTGCAATGCATTAACTAAACAACAACTTTATAATATGAACAAAATCGAAACTACCAGAATATTTACTGCTATATACAAACTACAGTTCTTTCCTCTCCTGTTAAAAACTTGTCAAATATTCGTTATCACTTTTGCCGTTTTTTACTCACAAAAATCTGAAGGATGAGCAACAAATTCAATTCAAATTAAACGACCAAATGAATGTATTTTTATTAAGGTTATTTTATTATGTTAGGTAGGTATATAAAAATTACCAGAGAACGGCAGTTCTCGCCAGTGGCGCACACCTACACCCCCTACACACGACACTATATATACAAGAAATTTTCGATTTTATAAATCTGACTGAATTGAAAATTGGCCAAATTCCGTCTTTAAGTTCAGGAAAAGACTCACCCATTCATATGTCAACCATCCATTTTGGTCCATAGATGTGGATTTTACGGCCCTTCCTATTTAGGGTCTGTTTTTCGATCTCGTCCCCAAAACTCCCAAAAACTTTAAAAATTTAACTCCGACCTTTACGGCTTCTAATAGAAGAGATCATTACTTTTCCAACGCATGTCTAATTTTGAAAATCGGTTATACCGTTCAAAAGTTACCAAGCTGGGAAATATGAGTCAATTTTTATTTAAAAAAGGGAAAATGTTTGAAGATATGTATGTATGTATGTATGTATGTTTGTATGTATGTATGTATGTATTTATGTATGTATGTATGTATGTATGTATGTATGTATGTATGTATGTAGGTATGTATGTATGTATGTATGTATGTATGTATGTATGTATGTATGTATGTATGTATGTATGTATGTATGTATGTATGTATGTATGTATGTATGTATGTATGTATGTATGTATGTATGTATGTATGTGTGTGGAAAAGTTATACCGATCTGAACTTTTTCTGTGTTTGAAGAGGGAGTGTGGGCCGATTCAGAACCGGTGTAGTTTGTGAGTTTTGACTACCCATAAGCCAGCTATAGGGCTTGGTAGGTACAAAACGGCATATTTTTTGGCGGTATATATCTTCGGTTCAAGAAGAGACAGGAGAACAGTAAGTACACTAAATCAATAGCGTTGAGTTAAGCTTTCAAATGGTGTCTAAGCTGTCAGGATCAGACATACACACGGCTCAGTATAGCCGAAAAACTGAAAAACTAAACTTTGAAAATTTTGGTTTTTCGACAATTACTCAAAATTTCAACCTACGAATTACGCCAATAACTAAGCGTTTGTAGAAGGACTCTAGACGAATCTAACGGTGTATACCTTATATCCAGGAAAATTCGAATTTTTTAAGTTATAGGCTTCATAAGTATGATCAAATCTATTTCTTATGAGAAAAACGGTTTTTCAAGCTCAATAATTCCTCTAATATAGCTTCAGTTATCATACTTGACCTTAGATGCATAAGATACTACTTGTCAATACGTTTCAAATTCATGTTTAGTGAACAAAATCGGTTAAGCCGTTTAGAAGTTTTTTTTGTTCTGATTGTGGCCTTGGATTATAACCTTTAGATTTATTTATTTTTTTTTAATTTTTAATTTTTTTTATATATTTTTTTTATTATTTTTTTAATCTTTTTTTTATTTTTTTTTAACTTTTTTTTTATATCTATATATATTTTTTTTCGAAGATACATAGGTTACAAAATAATATACTTAATTAATTACAAGAAATATCTCATTCATACATTACATAATACAAAGGAAATACCTATCCATTCAAACGAGTAGTTTTACATTTAGACTTTCAATTTAATTTTTTGAAGAAATGTCATAATTAGTTTAAAAATTTTAATGTTGTCTTCACTTAATAGTACATTTAAGTCTAGGGGAGTACTTAAACCTGCTTTCAGCAATTCTTGTAGCAGCCACATACTTGAATTGAGATGTAAGGGACAGTTAAAAAATATGTGATTTAGATTAGCTATGCTAGTTCCACAGTCACATCTGAATGTTGGGAGAACTCCGATTTTATGTAGATGCTTCGGAAAACATCCATGATCTACTTTTAATCTTAGGATGGTCGACACTGTATTTCTACTTAGTGCAACAACTTTGTAAAATTGGTTAACAGCTACTCTTGGTTTAAAAGTTATTTTAAATGTTAACGTTTAGAAGTTATTAAGCTACAAAATTATAATCCAATTAACGATTATTCCCTAAATGGTTTATGTAGTTGTAGTGGTTACGACGCTAATTTGATCTGGAAACAGGCAATCCGAGTTCATTTACCGGCCATCCCAAGAATAAAAAACCGCTAAAAGCCGTAAAAATGAGTGGCGCATACAATATTCCAGCTACAAAAAATCTGATATGAATATTACGTGGCGCGAAAATGTATTTTAATTTTGATGCAAAACAAAATTCTAGTTTTATTTTAAAAGATTTTTTCATAATATTTGCTAAATTTGAAGTAAACCCGCCACAAAAGAGTTTCAAAATTCAAACTGTATCAAAGTTACTCTTTTTTGGCGCGTTTTACTTCAAATTGGGCAAATATTATGAAAAAATCTTTTAAAATAAAACTAAAATTTTGTTTTGCATCAAAATGAAAATACATTTTCGCGCCACGTAATATTCATATCAGATCTTTTGTAGCTGGAATATTGTATGCGCCACTCATTTTTACTGCTTTTAGCGGTTTTTTATTCTTGTATCCTTATACTTTTACGATGTGTGTATTTCCGCATTGTAGGGATTCAAAGAACAGTAGTTCTTTATAAATGTAAAAGCTACAAAGTGCAATAAAATGTTAATACACGCAATTTGCGTGTAAAAGCTCTGTTGACTGTATTAAATTAGCCGATATTAAAGTTTTAACGTAAGTGATGTCAAAGGTGCGCCTAGTCATTCCAGTTTCCTACATAGATCACTATTAAGTGCGAAAAACTTCATTCACCTTTACACCAATACAAGAAATATTAACAGTTATATTCAAATATAATATCAAGTAAGTAATAAAAGTTTATAAAAATTGATTACCTTTTGTTTTTAAAAAATCCACGAGGAAATTAAATTCCTTTATACCATAAATTGCAAAAAATTACTAAAATCCTTTAAAAAATGTATATTTTATTAAAATCCCTAAAAAGGGATTCGCATAAAACGTTTTCGGAATAACAATTCCATCATCAGTGCTTTCTACCTGAAATAAGTATAAATCTTTTTGTGAAGGCAAACGTAAGGTAAAATTTTGACTAAGATTGAAAATTACAGGTGGTTATATTTTCAGGTTAAAGTACATGTCTGGGCCATCTTGATATGTGGGTAAAAACCCTTTAGACTTTAGATATTGCATAGTTTTAAATTGTTTACATTATTGCATTAAGATTAGCTTGATGTTTAGCGTGTGTAATTTTCAACCTTAGTCGAAATTTTATCATACGTTTGTCTTCACTAAAAAGGTTATACTTATTTCAGGTAAAAAGCACTTGTGATGGAATTCTTATTCCGAAAACGTTCTATGACGTTATTCCTTTTTAGGGATTTTAATAAACTATACCTTTTATAAAAATTTCTATAGTTTTTAGGTTTTTTGCGACATTTATCACAGATTTTTACAGATCTAGTCAGTGGAAGAAGCGTCAGCTTCTTTTTATTTTTCGTTGAACCAATATATATTTAATTTATATAATATATATTTATATTTAAAGAATGTTTGTCTTCTTACGTGTATATTAATATTTTGTATTGTCTCCACACAGTATTTATTTTGAGCTTATATTTTTAACATACAACATTAAATAGTTTGTTTTAAAATTCTCAAGTTTCAGGAGTGGAGGGCGGGAGGGATGGAGGGAGCGAGGGAGGAAGGAAGGGAGAGAGAGAGAGAGAGAGAGAGAGAGAGAGAGAGAGAGAGAGTTAGACTTTATTTTAGATTCGTATGTAGCATTGCTAGTAAGATTTTTTTATCGTTTTTTATCGATTAATCACTTCGTGGTTATTTTAGAAGAAAAATGTTTTAGGCATTAGTTCCTGTTCAGTTTTTCCTATCCTTCGATATTTTGTTACTTAGTTAATAGCCGTTTTTGTTTGAAACGAAACGGTTATTTTGTTTTCCATTTTAATTTCGTAACAATATTTTGATAACGATTTTCGAAGTGGAAAAAACGTCAAATAAATTTAATTTCAAAATAAAATTGTGGCTTATTCCCAACTAAAATAGTAAATTAATAATAGATAAGTAAGTAATTAAATTAATAGTAGATACAATAATAATACATAAGCAGTAAGTTTTTCTATTTTAGTTTTAAAATGGAACAAAAAGAAAATGCAAACACAAACCTTAGGGAAGCTCCACCGGGAATTCTTAGACTTGACTTTGGAAAACCCAGGAGTTTATCAGCCGAGTTTAAATATCAAGATGTAAGTATATTACCAGTAATTTACCAAAAATTCAAACGGCCTTTCATAATGCGTTCCATAAAAGCATTCTTCTATATTTAAGTTGTATCTAAAGTTTCTGATTGTAAACTTTCTATTGGGCTGGTTCGGAAAGCTACGTGGCTATTCTTAATACTTTTTTTTGTTTTGAATAACTTCAAATTGGTGCAATAAGGATTCTTTGGTAGATCCATATTATAGTAATCTATAAAATGAGGGTTTTGTAAACAAGGACCAGATAGTTGCAGTCTTTTGTTTTTGTTGTAAAGAGCTTTCATATTAATTTTATTTTGGTATGTTTTTAAAATTGTAATATATTTTATTATAATTGATGGATTCGACCGTTACTTGATGGAAGTTCATTTTATTTAACAATAAAACACTGAAAACGTTTGTTTTCTATACTTCTACAAAATTTATTATAACTATATGTGACTACAGCTGTTTCGCCAGAGTGCCTTTCTCAAGTGATTTAGATTACTATGGGTTTGCCTTTTTAAAGTCTTAAACTGAAGAGGTTGAGGAGTGGGGAGCTGTTTGTCTCGAGTTGGCCATTCAGAATTATATCTTTATTTTTCAATTTATTAATTTCCATAGATTCTAATAAAGATAGCTTAAGGCCTTTATTTCGAATATGCAGAATTTGAAACTGTTCATTAAAATAATGATTATGATCTAGAAGGTGAAGTGCGTATGTAGAAGTGTCTGATTTTCTATTGTTGATAGCCCTTTTGTGTTCTGCTATCCGTTTGTCAAAGGTTCTGCCAGTTTGACCGATGTAAGGTTTCTGACAGTCACCACAAGTTAGTTTGTAAGCACCACTCTGTAGTTGTTTTCTCTTTCGGCTCTTATTGTTCTTAATATATTTGCTTAAGTTGTTGTTAGTTCTGAAAGCTGGTGTTATTCCTTTCTTTTTTATGTATCTGGCTATGTTTGTTGTTATCTTGCCAGTATATGTGATATAACAGAAGGTACTGGGTTCTTTCTGTGGTGGTGGATAGACTAATTTCAGGGCTTTTTTATGGAGTTTTTGATTTAAAATTGTGTTAATTGTTTGTTCGTTATAGCCATTGTTTTCTGCTATTTGTTTAATGATGTTCAGTTCTATCTCGAAGTTATTTTTTGACATGGGATTTTCTGTCAGTCTATGGTGGCTGCTAATTTGTTTGTGTTGTGTAGGATGGGATGATGAATTGTGTATAGTTGTATCAGTATGGGTATATAGGTTTATGATATGAGTTCTCCGTATATCATAAACCTACCCGTACTGATAAAACTATACACAATTCATCATCCCATCCTACACAACACAAATTAGCAGTCTACCATAGCATTATACATAGACTGACAGAAATTCCCATGTCAAAAAATAA
Organism: Diabrotica virgifera virgifera; assembly: GCF_917563875.1. NCBI lineage: Eukaryota > Metazoa > Arthropoda > Insecta > Coleoptera > Chrysomelidae > Diabrotica > Diabrotica virgifera. The sequence continues at coordinate 50,846,582 of NC_065450.1, forward strand.
CTTCGAGATAGAACTGAACATCATCAAACAAATAGCAGTAAACAATGGCTATAGAGAACAAACAATTAACAAAAATAACATAAGAAAGCCCTGAAATTAGTCTATCCACCACCACAGAAAGAACCCAGTACCTTCTGTTCTATCACATATACTGGCAAGATAACAACAAAAATAGCCAGATACAGAAAAAAGAAAGGAATAACACCAGCTTTCAGAACTAACAACAACTTAAGCAAATATATTAAGAACAATAAGAGCCGAAAGAGAAAATAACGACAGAGTGGTGTTTACAAAGTAACTTGTGGTGACTGTCCGAAAACTTATATCGGCCAAACTGCCAGAACCTTTGACAAACGGATAGCAGAACACAAAAGGGCTTTCAACAATAGAAAAACAGACACTTCTACATACGCACTTCACCTTCTAGATCATAATCATTCTTTTAATGAACAGTTTCAAATTCTGCATATTCAAAATAAAGGCCTTAAGCTATCTTTATTAGAATCTATGAAAATTAATAAATTTAAAAATACAGATATAGTTCTGAATGACCAACTCGAGAAAAACAGCTCCCCACTCCTCAACCTCTTCAGTTAAAGACTTTACAAAGGCAAACACACAGTAAACCAGTTATTATGTTACCTCAAATGTTCCATGTTTGTAGCAATTTGATTATATCGTAGCGTCATGTTATATCAAATGCGTTTGTAATATCAATAAAAACTACAATAGTTTTCTGTTTGTCTGCAAAAGATTCACGGGATTAGCAGTGGCAGTTCGATTTTGTGATTTAGACTGGTGCTCTTGTATGGGTGTGAGACGTGGACTCTGACCAAAGCAATTAAAAGAAAACTTAGATGTTTTGAGAGAAAAAAACTCAGAAGAATCTTTGGATCTTTTCACGATCCAAATAGCAACGAATACCAAATGAGAACAAATGCTGAGGTCAAGCAGATGTATAGGGCGAGCGACGTAGTCCAAGAAATTAAATCTCAGCTTCTAAGATGGGCTGGCGATGTCCATAGACTCCCTAATAACCGCTTTGCCAAACTGATCTGGGAAGAAACCCCCACAGGAAGGAGGCCCTTAGGACGCCCACGACTGCGATGGAGAGACAATATATGGTCAGATCTAAGAACAATGGGACTACAAACTGACCCAACTATCATGGACGACCGTTCGAGATGGAAGCGAGTTGTGCAGTCAGCCAAGACCCACCCCGTGTTGTAGTGCTACCAGTAGTGATACCAATTTTGATCATATTGATATCGAGTATCGAATCTAGTGGAGTATCGCAAACTAAAGTGCATTGTAAATGTAACATTGTAACCTATTGGATTAAAAAAACCGAAAATCGGTTTTTGGAAAAACCGGTTTTTTTTGGCCGGTTATAACCGCCAGGTTAAACTGTAAGCCAAAAAACCGGTATAACCGAAAACCGGTGTTTTGTCAAAAACCGCCATCCCTAGTATAAAGTTTAAACTGAGAATCCACTATGATGCTACATGTTGATTGTATGAGGTGACTCGAATGTATGTATTTACAAGCACATCTTGACTCGTTGAAGTTACTCGAAGGAATGAATCTAATGTATACTCTTTCTTAGCTGTCCCAGTATGGGGGGCAGCCCACGCGGCTAATTAACAAAGGATTTTATTTAGTCAGCACAATCAGTGCGCCCTAGTCAGAAATATTGTTTATGACAATAATTAAACTAATTAAATAGCCCGCACATGTTTGCAATATAATAACAATTGCGTTAATGTGACATACGGGGCGATAAAAAGATTGTTTAATATCGAATATGAAAATTGAATGTTTGAGATTAAACAATCATCTTCAAAAAAGGACGATGTACTGTGGACTATAAAATTATTGACCTTGTTATGCTATTATAAGAATATACATTCTTCTTCTTCTTCTTCTTTTGGCATCATATCCCTGGATGGGTCTTTGCTTGTCTGGCTATGTCCTTCCATTCAGATCTCTCTTGGGCCCTTCTCCTCCATTGTCTTACATTCATGGTTTTCAGGACGTCTTCCACGTCATCCAACCATCTCGTCCTGGACCTTCCCTTTTTCCGCCTTCCTACCGGCTTCCACTATAACATCTTCTTTGTCGTCTTTGTGTCTTCTTGTCGCTGAACATGTCCCAGCCATGACAGTCTTTGACTTTTCACAAATCTTACAATGCCATACCCTTCATTCAGTTCATTAACCTCGTCGTTTCTCCTGATTATCCATGTGCCGCCTTCCTCTTGCACCGGGCCATATACTTTTCTCAGTATCTTTCTCTCGAATATCCTGAGTTGGGCTTCATCTTTTTTTTTCATTACCCAGGTTTCCCAAGAATATACATTATTGAAGATTATTAAAATTAAACGAGTTTATTTATCTAACTTCGACTAAGATAATGTGAATATAGCAGTAACTCCGAAATTATGGCATTTAGGTATAGAGAACATTACCAACATGAACAATAATCAGTATTTTGTAAGGAAGAAAAAATATACAGGGTATTTTATTAAATTTCCAGAAAACGGAAGATCTGACAAAAATGCAAATACCATAATTGAGGCGTTCCATACATAAACCTTACACTGTATATTATGTCAGTTAATAGAGTTGAAGTATGCGGAATCGGAATGATTATTAAATTGACGTGTAATATACTATTAACACACATATTATTGTGATTACAGTTTTAATTCAGGGTGATTCTATTTCGATTAAAAATAAAACCGAAAAAATATTTATGGCAGTAATATTAGGTGCGGTAAACATATTGCAATCACGTGTTGGAATTAATTCAGTTTTTTACTTGGTTTTCATCTTCATTTACGGCACGAACAGGGTGTGTTCTAGTAAAAGCTCTGAACAACAATGTGAGAAAGGTATTAGCAATTAATTTTTTTCGTCAAGAAGAGCGGTTGAATGTATGGTGCGATGACAAGGCGAATTTTCTAATAATAAAAATAAATGTTCTTTTGAGTGCTTAGCTGACCTACTTTGTTGTATGCTTTGTATTTTTAATGGGTTATTAATTTGCAGAATTATGTTTATATTTCTTTAGATTAGATTATGTGTACGCGATGAGTTTCTACACCAAAAACCAAAACAAAAATAGCATTAATATAAATAAAGAAATAAATAAAGTGCACTAGAATAATCGTAGTATATTATGGCATCAATGTTTCGAACTTTACGGGATCCCTCTTCAGGTGACGGGCATAACTTTGATTTGTTTTTAATAGGAAAGTATATCATGACACCTCATGTAAAAAATTTTAAAATACTTATTACAAAAATGTATACTTTAATCCTTTTTGAGAGCACAGGCACAAAATTTCGGTCGAATTCTTTTTAAATGCATTCATTTTTTTCGAATCCTTAGAAAACTAATAAGTTTTTTGGAAAAATTTAAACGCAGAATGACAGGTTACAGTATTACCGAGGGTCTAAAGTCCCTGAGAACTTCTTTAATGATTATTTTAATGTTACAGGGGCAAAAAAAGAGAAAATTGAGTGTGATTTTTAATTTAAAATATATCAATCAAAAGAGACTTTCAGTCCTCGGTAATATTGTAATCTTTCATTTTGCGTTTAAATTTTTCAAAAATACTTATTAGTTTTCTCAAGATTCGAAAAAAATGAAATAATAAAAATATTTGACCAAAATTTTGCGCCTATGCTCTCAAAAAGGATTAAAGTATTATACATTTTTGTAATCAGTATCTCTAAAGCTTTTAAATGAGGTGTCACAAAAAACAAAGTTATGCCTGTCACAAGAAGAGGGATCGCGTAAAGTTCGAAACATTGATGTCATAATATACTATAGTCCAGGGCTCATCTGTTTTGAGATGGACGTTGAGAGGTGACTCAAACTTTTTTGCAGAAATTGCTTGAAAATAACTTAAATAATAATATGTGAGTTATCCTCCCACTCAAAATGGTCCGGAACATTGTTTAAATAATCAAAATGTCAAAATATGAAGGAAAAATTCGATTTTTTTATTGGTTTTTTGATTATAACTTTAAAACTGTTCATTTCTGAGAAAAGTTTTACTGACATAAAAGTTGCGTAATTAAATTTTCTACAATATAGAATTGGTTAAAAATTTAAAAAATAGTCACCCTTGTTGCAAAATAGCAATCCTTGCGAAAAAAACTATGCCAAAACAAGTATTGCCATTTTACGTTTTTCAACCATTTATGCTACACTTAGGACCTTCATATTTTACCCAATTAAACTTTATGATATCATAAAACACCACTGTAAATTTCATTAAGATCGGTTTAATAGATTTTGCAAAATAAATTTTGCAATCCAGCTTTCGCAAAAAAAATTCATTTTTTAAAAATGTTGCAGGACTGAAAATACAGCAGATAATAAGTTGAATTTTTTTTTGCTTATAGAAGTGTACTGTACTTTTCATTTGCAATTTGCAAAATTAAAATCGAATAATTACCACGGCGTCAGAAAATTTTTGAAATAAACAATAATTTTTGGTGCTACGCGCAGGACAGCGGTGTTCGATTCACACAAGTTGATTTCCACCAAAATTTCTTCTAATCTTTATCTAATATATTATTTTCTTACTCTATATTTTGTTGTATTTTAATGTTGTTCTGAAGCTATTTTCTTGTGGCATTTTTACAATTTTAACTATTTAGAATGGGAAATAAGCCACAATATTATTAAAAAATGATTTTTATTAACGTTTCGACGCCCAAATCGGGTGCCGTTGTCAAAATACAAAATACTCATATTATTTATAATATGTTGTATTTGTTGTCAAAATACTCACTAGTATTTTGTATTTTGACAACGGCACCCGATTTGGGCGTCGAAACGTTAATAAAAATCATTTTTTAATAATATTGTGGCTTATTTCCCATTCTAAATAGTTAAAATTGTATTTTAATATTTTAATTCCACAAAAATCAAACTAATTTTATTATTGTTTGTGAAATATTGTTTAAACAATTGCATATGTTTAAAAATAATAAACTTTTATTCTCTAAGTTAAAATATATGAACAAAGAAAGTTTTTGCTAAAAAAAGTGTTATTTTAAAAGATAAAGTATGTGTTTTTATTTTGCAATAAACAAATTTATTTATTTATATCGAAATGTAATAAAAATTAAAATGTATCAATCATTATTAAAGGTCATTGAAATGCCCAATCAGAGCAAACTATCCGCTGTCCTGCGCGTAGCACCAATAATTAATGTTTATTTAAAAAATTCCTGACGCCGTGGAAGTTAATCGATTTTAATTTTGCAAATTGCAAATAAAAGGTACAGTACACTTCTAAACGCAAAAAAAAATTCAACTTGCTATATGCTTTATTTTCAGTCCTGTAACATTTTGAAAAAACGAATTTTGTTTGCGAAAGCTGGATTGCAAAATTTATTTTGCAAAATTTATTGAACCGATCTTAATGAAATTTACAGTATTGTTTTAGTGTATCATAAAGTTTTTCTGAGTGGAATATGAAGGTCCTAAGTGTAGCATAAATGGTTGAAAAAACGTAAAATGCGAATACTTCTTTTTGTATAGTTTTTTCGCAATTATTGCTATTTTGCAACAAGGGTGACTATTTTTTAAATATATAACCAATTCTATATTGTAGGAAATTTAATTATGCAACTTTTATGTCAGTACAACTTTTCTCGAAAATGAATACTTTTAAAGTTATAATCAAAAAACGATAAAAAAAATCGAATTTTTCCTTCATTTTTTGACATTTTGATTATTTAAACAATGTTCCGGACCTTTTTGAGAGGGAGGATAACTCAAATATTATTATTTGAGTTATTTTCAAGCAATATCTGCAAAAACATTTGAGTCACCTCTCAACGTCCAAATGTAATAATATTTTTACAGATCCGCCCTGGTCTACTAGGATTGTTTTAAAAATCGACCTGTCCGAGCGTTTTTCTTATGTGCTAAAACATAAATAAGTTAACAGCGGGGGGGGGGGGGGGTAACACTTATTACAGCGTGCTGTATGATCAATTTCACTGTAAATTCTTAGAACATTAAAGAAAGAAGTCATAAATTTTCTTCGTTTCATGGTAACGTTTGCAGGCAAGTTTAAGGAGAGCTATATTCCTATTTCAATTAATTTCTTATTTTTATACAATTATTTGAACCAAGTGGGTAGGTGCATTATGTGGAGTCTGTGTCTTTTGGTTCAGTAAAATTAATAATAGATGAAGGAAACAATTCTGATTCATACTAGCAAAATTTAAAAAACGAAAATATATATGTATGGTCAAACTAACACAGGAATACCGACAAAAAAACCGAAAAACTCATTAGTTGAAAATATAAACAATAAATATGCAGAATTTAAAACAAAAATTGAAATCGGTTTAACCTTTAACTACACTCGCTGGCGTACTTTGTACGCCAGATATAAGAATTCTACTGGAAATATATTTAAAAATTTAATTTTTGACCTTGCTTATTTTTCTAACCTATCACTGGAATGTGCTTTACAATTTGAATTTGGTTTTAGTTTCGTTATAATCGGCTTTCTGGAAAGATCGTAATTTACATTTTATTATTTGTTGTTTCCGGTGGTGGACAATAGACCCCAGGATTATATTACTATAAGTCGTAATATAAGTACATATTTTAATTGTTTTTTAGTCATTATGGCAAAAAATATATTTTTCTTTGTAAACAATACTTTTTCTCCTGTAAAAAATCACATTTAAAAAATTTTTTTATTAGTAATTTTATTTATCATGGAATCCAGTTTTTCCACGATTCCAGTTATAAATCCCAATTGGCTTACTGGAAAGGAACTCCAAGTATTCACTGATGCCGAATAAGGTTTATAACAAACAACTAAGTGTATTTTTTCAAAAAAAAATTAAACAAATCCGCTGTTTTTAAGTGTATTTTCTTGTGGCGTACAAAGTACGCCACGCGTGTAGTTATGTTATAACTTGATGCGCGGGTAGTTAAAGGTTAAAGAAAAAACTTAAAATCGATAATTTTATCTTGCCAGTGAGACTACTGCCTCGAAAAAAAAAGTTATGTGTGAGAAACAACGAATCTATATCTATGTGGCGGAAACGAGAATGCTTAAATGGATTAGTGGAGTGTCAAAAAAGAATAGTGGAGACGTTCATCACTCAATACGAAGAATTTTTGATCTGCTAGTTCCTGGAACGAGTAGGAGAGGAAGACCAAAATGACCTGTGGGAAGACGCTTAGACAGGATATGTCGGTAAAGGGGCTGTTGAATAATATTGGTTATCAAAGGAACATGTTGGCAAAGGAACATAATCCCAGCCATGAAGGCGAAACAAAGATATATAAAATAGCCAAACAGAGAGCAAAGACAGCAAAAGATTTTAATCAGATTAGATGTATCCGAGATGAAAATAATAAAATACTAGTTCACGAAAAGGATGTCAATAATAGATGGAGAAAGTACTTTGACAGCTTATTAAATGAAGAATTAGACAGACAGCCTGTGGAGTCAACGGAGACAGTAGCAGCAATGGTCATCAAAATAACAAACGAGGAAGTGGCTCAAGCGCATCAAAAAATAAAGAAAGGAAAAGCGGTAGGACCAGATGATATTCCTGGGGAAGTATGGAAAGGATTGGGAGAGACAGGAACAAGGTGGCTAGCAGGTTTATTTAATAGAATTATGGAAGTTGGGCAAATGCCAGACGAATGGAGAAGCAGTATACTAGTACCTGTCTACAAAATCAAGGGAGATATACAGGAGTGTACAAACTACAGGGCTATAAAACTGCTTAGCCACACCATGAAAATATGGGAGAGAGTAATTAATAGACGGATACGTGAAGAGACCGACATATCCGAGAATCAATTTGGCTTTATGCAGGGCAGATCAACAACAGACGCAATTTTCATTATAAGGCAGTTGATGGGAAAATACAGGAGTAAAGAAACAAACGCTCATATGGTATTCATTGATCTTGAGAAAGCGTATGATAGAGTTCCTTGAGAGATCCTGTGGCGGGTACTCAATAAGAAAGGAGTCCCTGGTACATATGTAAAGATTGTGAGGGATATGTATGAGGGAGTAACGACTCGTGTTAGGACAGGTGTGGGAGAGACTGAAAAATTTCATGTGAAAGTAGGATTGCACCAAGGCTTGGTGCTTAGTCCGTATTTATTCTCATTAGTTCTGGACCAAATAATAGCGAAACTACAGGGTAACATTTCATGGTGCTTAATGTATGCTGATGATGTCGTGTTAGTAGGAAATAGTGAAAGAGACTTAGAAAAAAACTTTAACAGTGGACACTGCTCTGGAGGAAAAAGGTTTAAAACTTAGTAGGACAAAGACAGAGTATTTGGAATGTTCATTTAAAGATGGAGTTACTACAAATAAAATGATATCTTTGGATGGTGAACTGATTGTAAAAAGCAATAGTTTTAAGTAATTGGGATCGGTATTACAGAGAAATGGAGAAATAAATGGAGATGCATGCAGTAGAATTAGGGCTGGATGGATGAAGTGGAAGGAAGCGAGTGGTGTGTTGTGTGACAGAAAAGTTCCAATGAAGCTGAAAGGAAAATTCTATAAAACAGCCATAAGACCGGCTATGATGTACGGAACTGAATGTTGGGCAGTTAAAAAGAAAGATGAACAACGAATGCATGTGGTGGAGATGAGAATGCTTAGATGGATGAGCGGAGTGACAAGAAAGGATAAAATTAAACATGAGTATTAGGGGAAGTCTAGTTGTGGCACCAATTGATGCCAAAATGAGAGAGCATAGGTTGAGATGGTTTGGTCATGTTCAACGTCGAGACGTTAATCATCCAATACGAAGAGTAGCTGAAGTGCAGATTCCTGGAAGGAGTAGGAGAGGAAGACCAAAGAATACGTGGGGGGAGACGATTAGGCAGGACATGTTGGTAAAGGGGATTAATATTGATATGACCCAGGATAGAATTGTGTGAAGAAATGCAATTAGGGAAGCCGACCCCGCATAGGGATAAGGCAAAGATAATGATGATGATGACTATCAGTTTGCTATCACACATATACAGGGTGTTTCATTAATAACTGTCCATATCGTAACTGGAGGAACCTTAGCACAAAATACGAAGATTTAACCCAAAACACTTAAATAAAAAATTCTTTCTTACCGAGATACAGAGTGTTTTATTACAAATGTTCTAATTTTAGCCCATTGTTAAAGCACCTTTTAATATGTTTTGTTCAAACTTGACAAACAATTTACACATGTTAGGATACTTTAACTAGTGTTAAAAGATATTTTCCGCTGTTACCAGAGGCGTGCCGTAGGGATATATACTTAATTTTCGCCCCCTTTTCCCCCTCACAATCTACGTCACTGACGTAATAATTATTTCAGCATGTTTTTTGATTCCTTGTTACTTTTTACATATCATCCTTTTGTCTCATTGCGCTAAAGTAAGTAGTTTTCAAGTTATTTGCGTTTAAAGATAATGGATCCATAAGACTATGTGTATATATTTTAAACTACATTCAATAAGATTATGTGTCTAAAATACATAATTTTATTGAATCCATTACATTAAACCGCAAATAACTTGAAATCTACTTACCTTATCGCATTGAGACAACAGGATGATATTTACGTAAAAATAAGAAAGAATCAAAAAACATGCTGAAATGACTATTACGACTGTAAAGTAGATTGTAAGGGGGGAAAAGGGGCGAAAAGGCAGTATATATCCCTACAGCACGCCTCTGGTAACAGCTGAAAACTATCTTTTAACACTAGTTAAAGTATCCTAACATGTGTAAACTCTTTGTCAAGTTTGAACAAAAAGTATTAAAAGTTGCTTTAACAATGGGCTAAAATCCTTTTAGAACATTTGTAATAAAACACTCTGTATCTCGGTAAGGAAGAATATTTTATTTAAGTATGTATTTTGGGTTAAATCTTCGTATTTTGTGCTAAGGTTTCTCCAGTTACGATATGGACAATTGTTAATGAAACACTCTGTATAAACTTTTCAAAAAAATTATCAGTAGTAATTGCACAAGAGCTCTAAAATTATTGAATTTTTCCCTAGTGTCACTTTGACAGTTTTAATTTCACGAGCCGAAGGCGAGTGAAATTATTTCAAAGTGTGACGAGGGCAAAAATTCTATATTAATTTTAGAGATCGAGTGCAATTTGTTGCGATTATTTCATGAATAAAACTGTTCAAAACCAAAATTTTATTGTAATTTATTTATGTAAGTACAAATTAGTACAATTAAACACACAGTTTTTATAAATATTTCACGGTTGAAAGTCATCACTTTTATAATTTTTAAAACATTAATTGCCATTAATGTCACTGAATTTATTTTTTCGTAGCAACGAAGGGCATCTGACGTAATATACTTGACGACGGGCAATTATTAAAAATTATCGATTTAATTTAGATTTCTGTAGCTTTCTATTGGTCAGAATCTCCTATGAATGAAATAATCAGTAGTAATTACACAAGAGCTCTAAAATTATTGAATTTTTCCCGAGTGACACTTTGACAGTTTTAATTTCACGAGCCGAAGGCGAGTGAAATTATGTCTAAAGGTCACGAGAGCAAAAATTCTATATTAATTTTAGAGATTGAGTACAATTTGTTGCGATTATTTCATGAATAAAACTGTTCAACACCAAAATTTTATTGTAATTTATTTATGTAAGTATAAATTAGAACAATTAAACACAGAGTTGTTATAAATATTATTTTGACGGTTGAAAGTCATCACTTTTATAATTTTTAAAACATTAATTGTCATTAACGTCACTGAATGTATTTTTTCGTAGCAACGAAGGGCATCTGACGTAATATACTTGACGACGGGAAATTATCAGTAGTAATTGCACAAGAGCTCTGAAATTATTGAATTTTTCCCGAGTGACACTTTGACAGTTTTAATTTCACGAGCCGAAGGCGAGTGAAATTATGTCAAAGTGTCACGAGAGCAAAAATTCTATATTAATTTCAGAGGTCGAGTGCAATTTGTTGCGATTATTTCATGAATAAAACTGTTCAAAACCAAAATTTTATTTTAATTTATTTATGTAAGTACCATTAAACACATAGTTTTTATAAATATTTGACGATTGAAAGTCATCACTTTTATAATTTTTAAAACATTAATTGTCATTGTCACTGAATGTATTTTTTCGTAGCAACGAAGGGCATCTGACGTTATATACTTAACGACGGGAGATTATCAAAAATTATCGATTTAATTCAGATTTCTGTAGCTTTCTATTGGTCAGAATCTCCTATGAATGAAATGATCAAAAATTATCCGGTATAATATCACAAGAGAGTGAGAATAAATTGAAAATAATGCGACAGTTTTTCGAAAATTTGTTGTCTGGCAATAGACACGAGAGCCCGCAGGGCTCGAGTGGCTATTTCCCAGTGACAACAAATTTGTGTAAAAATAAAGCATTATTTTCTTATTTATTCTTACTGTCGTGTGATATTCGTAAGATTATTTTTTAATACGTATATTATGGATATTTTCTTGAAATGTGACAGTTGTCAAAACTAGGAAACTGGTAGCCATTAAACAGAAACAATCTACTTAAAAAAATTCTATCGGTAATTTTCTACAGTAGATAATTCTCAGTATAATTTTAATCTGATTGGACAGAATTAAACACGTGATCAAATATCTTTGTATACGATTGGAAGTTAAAATCATCAAAAAATAATCGATTTAATTTAGATTTATGTAGCTTTCTATTGATCAGAATCTCCTATGAATGAAATAATCAAAAAAATACTGGAGACTAAGTTAGACTTCTATCAGTCTAGCGAACAAGCTGGATTTAGATGTGTATATAGCACTAACGACCACTTACTTGTAATAAAAAACCTAATAGAGAAGTCTGCGGAATACAACAAACTATTGGCACTGATAGTCGTGGACTACGAGAAAGAATTCGATACCATAAGCCAGCAGAGAATGTTAAAATCATTTACAGAATGCCGAACATACCATCGCTACACTAACATGATCAAATATATCTACCAAGAGGCAACGGCTAACGTAAGACTGTCTCAACAACAAACAAATAAATTCTGTATACAGCGAGGAATACGGCAAGGAGACACCCTCACCAAAGCTATTCACAATCCTTTTAGAACACACTTTTAAGAAGGCACACCTGAACGAATATGGTATAAACATAAATGGAGAGAAGCTCAGTCATTTGAGATTCGCAGATGACATCGTCCTTATAGCCGATCGTACGGATGATGCAATAATAATGTTGAACAAATTATATCACGCTTCCTTTGAGGTTGGACTAAAGATTAACATCAACAAGACGCAAATAATGACTAATCTGGTGCTAAATCGTAATATATTTGTTGATGGAATGGATATTAAGCAGACTGTCTCTTAAAAGTATTTGGGACATGAAATTCGGCTGGGAAGAGATAACCAGACTTGCGAGCTCCCACGTCGCATAGGATTAGCCTGGACAGCGTTTGGTAAACGGAACTGTGTAAAAAGACAAAGTTTTCACTCTAATGGCATATAAAACAACATAATGCTATTCTACATCGCACCAGAATGAAAACAATGGGAACCTTCTCTGGTTACACCTCCGAGGCTTCTACAATTTGCAAGCCATACGGATGCTAAGTCTAAGGAAGATAAGGGAATTCTACAATTTACAATTCACGTCCCATCTGCTCAGTGCGGTAAAGTTTCAACGAGAATGGTTCCCTTCGTACTCCAATCAGAGTAAATATAAATCAAAAATGAATAACCAGTTTCAATTTCGTTGCAAAACGAAAATACAGCCGAACCATATTCTAGTTCAATCAGAGAGTGCAGCAAGCACCTCTATCGGTTTCGAAACTTATTAGTCTCTCATCAGGAGGCGCATATGCTGCTCTCTCTGATCCAACCAAAACAAACCACAGCGTGCTGTCTCGGATTGCAACGAACGAAATGGCATAGATGCCCTAGCGGCAACTGCTAGCAAAAAGACTAAGTTTTCACTCTAATGGCATATAAAACAACATAATGCTATTCTACATCCCACCAGAATGAAAACAATGGGAACCTTCTCTGGTTACACCTCCGAGGCTTCTACAATTTGCAAGCCATACGGATGTAACCAGTGGTGTAACCAGAGAAGGTTCCCATTGTTTTCATTCTGGTGGAATGTAGAATAGCATTATGGTGTTTTATATGCCATTAGACTGAAAACTTAGTCTTTTTGCTAGCAGTTGCCGCTAGGGCATATATGCCATTTCGTTCGTTGCAATCCGGCACTGCAAGCTGTGGTTTGTTTTGGTTGGATCAGAGAGAGCAGCATATGTGCCTCCTGATGAGAGACTAATAAGTTTCGAAACCGGTAGAGGTGCTTGCTGCACTCTCTGATTGGACTAGAATATAGTTCGGCTGTATTTTCGTTTTGCAACGAAATTGAAAATGGTTATTCATTTTTGAACTATGTATTTAAATCGGACTTGCCCATATGCTTCAAAAGGAAGATCTTTGACCAGTGTGTGTTGCCTGTACTAACTTATGTAGCCGAAACATTATCACTAACCAAAAACGTAGTGAACAAGATTCGCGTAACCCAGAGGGCTATGGAGCGCCAGATGTAAGATGGTAACAGACGCTGATGGACAGAGCTAAGGAAGCATTATCTCCAGCAGTGGGCGCGTACGGATTGATGATGATGATGATGACCCTCGAAAAATCAAATACACGCACCAAAAAAAAAAATATAAAAATACGTCAAGGTACCGAATGCACAAAAGTGCGTACTCCACCACCCCTCTGGCCTATTAACTATTATTCCAAACGAAAGCAACCATAATTCCATACAAATAACAAAATAAATTTCCCATAACTGACATGTCTTTGTATCACAACAGACGCCTAGACGCGACGAAGCCCATTAGTATATTAGACTGTCCAAATTCCATTCTATCCATCCTCTACAAATCCTCATATATGAGGGTAAAAGGAAATAATCGAAATTAAAAAGAATATTCCGGTAGAAATTATTAACTGTTGTTAGTGGAGGTGTGGCTAAGATTGAATAAATGCGTGTTCGAAGGTTTTCCGTGATTCAGATTCAATCCTTTTCACCCTGCGATCCTTTTAACAATCTCAGAAATTAAGTGAAGTGTAGGAATTTTTGCATTGGTCTGTTGAATTTTTGGTTTTCATTGTCTAATAATTAGTGTTTAAGAATTGCTCTGTGATTTACGCAAAAAGTGCTGTTTAGGTTTTGATTAAAAAGTTATTATTATCAATAAGTAAGAATAAAGTGACAAATGTGTTTTAAAATAGATCTGTAAGTATATGATTTTATGTATTTGGTATAATTTCTGCTTTATATTATAAACATTCTCCATTTTCTTTGGAAACTACTTTGTCAATTTTCACAACTAATTTGATCCTAAAATTTTTAAATATATATAAAATATCTATTATATATTATATAAAGCATTTAACTCTCACCAAACATATAAAATCTTTCAAAATCTAGTAGTTTATTGGAATCCTTCGCTTTTTCATTATTTTAATTTGCCTCTTTGTATACTCAGTGACATTAGAAGTGTTACACCCAGAAGGAATTATTTCTTGAACTTAATGTTTTGGCAGCACAATGACTATATTTAAAGCATGCTATGATAACAATATCAATGTTTTATCTTTTATAGTTTTTGTAAAAATAAAGTTTTATCTTTAAATTTTTTTGTGAAAAGACCCATTTATGAAGACCGGTTGGTACATAAATTTTAAGTTTTTATTTCTCAGTCTAATTGTATTCAATGCAAGAATGTGTCTCGAGTTCGAAAACACCAAAATTACCACCATTTTAGCAATTTTGACAGGGGTAGAATTATTGCCTATAGAGATATGGGTTTGTCGTATGACGAGATTGGCCGTCGTGTTAATTGTACGGCAATGACAGTTATGCGAGTATGTCGTGTGTGGACAAACGAAAGTAGAGAAACACGAAGAAGACCAACTGGTCAACCGAGGTGTACCACAGGGCGTCAAGATGGGCGCTTTAGACTACTGGCTCTGCGAGACCGTTTTGCTACTACGCGTCAAATCTCTGATCAATGGTTTGGAGTAGAAGGTAGACTTGTTACTATAATATGTACCCTATACCGTAGCATTCGAGCCTTTGGACTGTTGTCATTCCTCCCACGACGAGTGCTTCCTTTGACTGCGGACCACTGTCATCATCGTTGGAATTGGTGCAGAGAACGGCAGCATTGGGTGGCAGAATGGCATAATGCAGCATTCAGCGATGAATCGCGATTTGTTTATGACACCACTTTTGTTTATTCGAGGTAGTATGACAGATGCGCGTTAAGTTGATGACATCTTACAAACCACTTTAGTGCTTTATCTAGACGGCCGTCGAAACGCCCCTTTTCAGGAAGACAACGCGCATCCCCATATTGCTCGTCGAACTACAAGAAGCTGGCCTTAATTTTTTGCCGTGGCTACCCCGTTCAGTGGGTTTAAATCCAATCGAACATGTGTGGGATATGATGGGGTGGAGACTGTCCACTTTACAACATCCTCCACAAACTCTGGCACAGTTAATCCATGAAATTCTAGTTGCTTGGAACGAGGTGCCTCAAGCAGACATCGATCATCTCATTTTGTCAATACCCCGTTCAGTGGGTTTAATGCCCATCGACCATGTGTGGGATATGATGGGGAGGAGACTGTTCACTTTGCAACATCCTCCACAGACTCTGGCACAGTTAATCCATGAAATTCAAGTTGCTTGGAAAGAGGTGCCTCAAGCAGACATCGATCATCTCATTTTGTCAATGCCCAGACGTATACAGAAGTGTTTTAAGCTAGGGGGTCGCCAAACACATTATTATTTTTTTTTTGATTATATGTCAATCAAAAGTCTTGCCAATGTTATCGTTTCATTCTTGATGAAAATGTACCATGTTGCCAAAAAATTAAGTTCCAGAAATGATTTTTTCTGGGTGTAAGACTTCTAATGTCACTGAGTATATTTAAAAGTTTGAAGGTTGTTAAATACAATGATCCATTAAGTTAACGAAACACTTCTTTGAATGAGCTAAAATTTTTTAAGAATGATGAAATAAATGCTGACAATTTTTGTAAGCATTTATTTATTTACAAAAGCTTAACAGGCCTAATATAATAGAATAATATAACACAATTAGGTAATGAACAGGGCCAATACTCACAATCTATTTATTTTTATTAGATGTTAGACAATGGCGACTGGTTTCGGGACTTACATTATTGTGTTGTATTATTACATTATGTCCCATCTTAAGCCCAGTAATAAAGAGAGATCTCCCCAAGGAAAGATCTGCTCCTCAGTTTTCAGGGTGGAAATGTTAATTTCAAATGTGTGTGTGTGTGTTAAATTAAAACTTGTATCCAGCTAGTGTATGGCTGTAAGATAGGGGATGTACTGTTTTATTTTTATGTGTGTACTACTATATGTAGTATGTTATAGCTGTAATTGTTACTTTAAATATTGAATCCAGAAATATGGCAGGATGTTCCAGATAGTTAAAATGTGTAAAAAACAAATAATATGGAAATTTTACTACACAAAATTGGAAGAACACACTTTTTAATATTTAAATTTTACTTGGAGGCCATAATATGCTTCTGGTGGTTTTGGTTTCGGCTTTGAATTAGATCAGAATTAGATGTAGAAATTTTTAAGTCTTTTGTAGAAGCAGCCAAATTGGCTCTTTACAGATTCCATCTTGGAGGGAGAGTGTGGATGTGACATAGGTATTAATTTCAAAGAGTATATGCTGGGCTGAGTATGGTTGCGGACGTGAGGAAAGGTTAAGGAACTTTTTGTGCACATGATTAGGAATGAACTGTTGACTTGATGAAAGCGAAACATAGAACTGCGTCATATTTTTTTCAGGTAGCCTATCTAAAAGAGCTCTTCCCTTTAGCATTCGATATAATGTAAATACGTTATGCTTAGCTATCCATATAATCAGGTTAACTGGGTCTTTATATTTATAAAAACAATATGACATATTTACAGGGTGAACCAACTTCGCCACAACCATCGAACGATCGTCTATCTGTCACATTTGCAGATGAATCTATAAGTGAGAATACTCCAAGAATAAACTTTTTCAATCCGTTAGTCATAACGATGGATATCATCAACGCACACGGTATGCATACAGGTAATTTAATAATAATATCAAAAAGTTAATCACTATTTTTTAAAGCTAGTATTGACCAGATCACAGAATAAAGTATATTGTAATAAAGCCACTAATCTGTTAGAATATTTGTTACTAAGGTCTATTGATGAAGGCTCCATCGAACGCCTTCGTGTTTTCTTCGTGGTAGCACAAGGGATACTGGTGAATGGTACAGTAACCCTCCTTTCACACACTAAGGGCTGTTTCACATTAAAAGAATTTAAACGTGCGAGGGTTAGAACGCACGACGACATTCCAATGGTGGCTAATGTAATCATATGGAGCCTTTCTCACTAGATGGTGGTTGGAACGTTCGGTAAAGTCGCTGTGTTTATGCCGTCCTCGCTTACAAAAACAGACGGCAGCCGTGCCGTCTTTACGCACTCAGTAGCATAGGGGACTTAATGCATCCTTTCATATGATACTGTCGTTCAGTCGCACGAAGGTATTTTCTTTGGTTGTTTGGTACATTATTTTCATTTACACTTTGTGGCTGTTTGAAGTAGGTGCATATATTTTATATTATGATGTCTCAGATGGATAGTGAAATATTAATAACATTAATTGAAGCTAGGCCTGTTCTTTGGGACAAAACAACAGAAATATATAAAGATAGAAACTTGACGAGAAATGCTTGGAATGGTGTATGCCGTGCACTTAACAGTGAATTTGACCGACTAGGTGATAAATAAAAAAACACATTTGGTAAGTACAGCAAAATTATTTATATGTTACTGATAACAACAATAATTAAAACTGCTAAGTATATTATAATGAACTTTATTTTACATAGTTTCAATTAACGTTGAGTATAGAGGGTGTACACAAAGCGTACCAATACTCATACGCTTATGAAACGCACCTGGCGACTTCTTCAACTTGTCTTGAGTGAAATGTCTTTAATCTTTTCTATCAGCCTCTCTTGGCTAACTCTTGTTTTTTTCCGACCCCGAATGGCGATTAGGTTTCCGAAGGCAGACGGGTCACTATATTTCTTTCTACTACAGATTCTTCCCTATACACCTTACCCAACAAAATATGGAGAAAACCAGCAAAAAACCCGTAAGTTAAGGTGGAAGCTATCGTGCTAAAAACTGAATGGTCGCACGTCACGCGGCCGCTAACGATGCTCTTGGGACACCGGGCGAAATCCCATTGAAAATTAGCCTTGTTCCTGTACGCGGGGCTCTACAGGAATCGACAACGATCCCCAGCTACTCGTGGGAATAAATATGAATACTCACCAACATGCAAGGCAAGCACGGTGTTTAAATGCCACAAACCCGACCAGTGTAAACCAACCCTATTCAAAGTGCGTCAAAAATATAAACCTCAACATCGCCACATATAATGCTCGGTCGCTCTCTACCGAAGAAAGGTTCGAAGAAATGGAGGAAGAACTTTCAAAAGTGAATTGGGATATTGTGGGTATCAGCGAAGTTAGAAAAAAAGGAGAGAATCTTATCTCACTCCCATCAGGCCATCTGTGGTACTACAAAGGAGAAGAGGAATCGACAGTCGGAGGAGTCGGCTTCTTTGTTCACAAAAGAATTGCGAACAGAATTGTGTCAATAAACCAAATATCAACAAGGGTGGTCTACTTAAACATCAAAATGAGCACCAGATATATCCTAAAGTTCATTCAAGTATACGCACCTACTACAGGCCATTCAGATAAAGAAGTCCAAATATTCTACGACCAAATATCCTGTGCAATCAAGGAAAATCCTGGCCACTTCTTAATAATAGGCGGTGATTTCAACGCCAAAATAGGTACCAAGGAAGACCCCTCTGAAATAATATTGGGAAATTTTGGAACCGAAGGCAGAAATGATAGAGGCAAACAACTGTTAACTTTTCTTTTGGAAAACAATCTCTATCAAATGAACAGCTTCTTTAAAAAGAAAAAACACAGAAGATGGACCTGGGAAAGTCCAGATGGAAAAACAAGGAACGAAATCGACTATTTCTTAACAAATAAAAAAGAATTATTTAAAGACGTAAATGTGTTAAACCAGTTCAGCACAAGCAGTGATCACAGGTTAGTAAGAACTAAAATAACGGTATCGATCGAAAAGGAAAGACTCAAAATGATAAATAAGAAACACCCAAAGAAATGGGTAAAACCAACTAATATTCAGGAGTTCGAAAAATATATTAATGATACATTGAAAGATACAACAACAACAGACATTAATATACTGAACAAGCAAATAATCACCACAATACAACAGGCTCAAACTAAATACTGTCCAACAAACCAAAAAGATGAAAAACTAAGTCAACCTACTAAAACCCTTATAGAACTAAGACGACAGATGAAAGGAGATACAAGTTCCAGCAAAGAAGCGCTAAATCAAATAAATAAGTCTATCACAAAGTCAATAAGAAAAGACATAAGAAACTACAATGTAGAAAAAACAAAACAAGCAATAGAGCAAAATAAGAACATGAAAGTTTTGAAGAACGTAAGCGTACAAAAAGAAAAATAGAAATCAACAAACTAAGAAACAGAACTGGAAAAGAAACTACAAACAGAGATGAAATATTAACAATAGTCGAAGAGTTCTACACAGAGTTATACAAATCAAGAAAAAAAGATGACAATGCGCAACCTCCAATTACAGTAAAAACTGGGGTATTAAATCAAGGATCGGATTTAATGCCCGATATAACAAAATCAGAAATCAAAGAGGCTCTGAAGAAAATGAAAAATAATTGAACCCCAGGTGAAGATGGAATAGTATCAGAAGCACTAAAAATTGGAGGAAATATACTACTTGAAAAAATTAAACAACTTTTCAATATCTGCCTTCACAACGCCAATATTCCAACAGACTGGAACAACGCTACTATGATTCTATTACACAAAGCAGGAGACAAAGCCAATTTAGAGAATTACAGACCGATTAGCCTCCTCAGCCATTTATATAAGTTATTTACGCGAATAATAGTTAAGAGAATGGAAAGAAAGTTAGAGACTTATCAACCAAGAGAACAGGCAGGATTCCGAAAAAATTACGGAACAAATGACCGTCTACAAAGTATAAAAACCCTGATAGAGAAAGTAGTGGAATACAATAAACCCCTAGTTCTAGTTTTTATCGATTTTCATAAAGCCTTTGACACAGTTGAACTTAGCAAAATATTACAGGCGCTTAAAGAATGCAGGCTAGATTATAGGTATACAAAATTATTACACAAAATATACTTACAGTCAACAACCACTGTCAAATTACATACTAACAGTAATCGCATAAAAATAGAACGGGGGGTTAGACAAGGAGACCCAATGTCACCTAAACTTTTTAATACGGTCTTAGAACATGCTTCCAAGAGTTTGGATTGGATGACAAAGGGAATAAAAATAGATGGAGAATACCTAAACAACTTACGTTTCGCCGATGATATAGTCATAGTAGCTGAGGATCTAGGTATGGCAAGAGAGATGGTACAAGAACTCGTTGCTACAGAAAATGTAGGTTTAAATATAAACATCTCAAAAACAAAAATAATGACAAATTTGGTACCCAACCAGAACATCAGTATTGGTGGGAAGGAAATAGAACTCGTAGATAGATATAAATACCTGGGACATGAAATTACGATTGGCAGGGATAACCAGACTCATGAGCTGAAGAGAAGAATCGGTCTTGGGTGGGCAGCATTTGGAAAACTGAGAGAAACTTTTAAAAGTGAGTTACCCACATGTCTAAAGAGAAAGGTATTCGATCAGTGCGTCCTCCCAGTCTTGACGTACGGATCAGAAACACTTACCTTAACTAAAGCCTCGGCTACCAAACTAAGAGTCACGCAGAGAAGAATGGAGCGGTCAATGTTAGGAATAATTTTGCGAGACAAAATCAGAAACGAAGAAATCAGGAGAAGAACAAAGGTGACTGACGTCATCGAGAGGATAGCCAGGTTGAAGTGGAGATGGGCAGGACACGTAGCCAGAATGACAGATGGGCGATGGACGAAGACGTTATTGGAATGGAGGCCAAGAGAAGACAAGAGAAGCGTCGGTCGACCGCCTACAAGATGGACTGACGACTTAAGAAAGGTAAATAAAAACTGGATGAGGGCGGCGCAGGATAGATGGGTTTGGAAACGAGGGGAGGAGGCCTATGTTCAGCAGTGGACTTTTGAGGCTGGATGATGATAGAGGGTGTTCCATCAATATGTGTGAATATAAAAATATATAAATCGTATCTTTTTGCGTTAATAGGATAGACTCAATGAATTCGGTTCCTCTTATTTCTCTTTCTTCGACAATAAAGTAACCACAACGCTATAATTTGATTTCGCTCCATATAATATCTTAATACCTTTTATTCAACGAAATTATATTTAGTTTATAAAGTAAACGACTCGGTGAAGACTGGAGTAGGGCGGCGGTCACGTCTCGTGTGAAATTATCTAAAAACAACATTTAAAACGGGGAAAACAACATTTAAAAATGAGTGAATGACAGAGGGTCTTTTAAATCCTGTACATGAAAAACATAGATTGTAATGTTGTTCTGAAGTTGTTTCCTTGTGGATTTTTTGTAATAAACTATTCTAAATAGGAAATAAGCCACAATTTAACTAAAAAATAATACGCCCAAATCGGATGTCGAAACGTTAATAAAATCATTTTTTTAGTTCTATTGTGGCTTATTTCCCATTTAGAATAGTTTAATACATAGATTGTATAAGCTAATCCAAGAACCCACAAACACCGTAGAAAGACGATTATAAAAACAAATTAAGACTTTTAATTAAAAACATAAGAAATAAAAACTGACAAAATAGAAATTGCAAATGAATTAAATACGCATTACAGTACATTAGGACAAAAGTATGGACAAAAAATACCCATTTGTAATGATACATCGTAATGATATATATCAGGATATAGAGGGTATTCCATCAATATGTGTGAATATAAAAATATATAAATCGTATCTTTTTGCGTTAATAGGATGGACTCAATGAATTCGGTTCCTCTTATTTCTCTTTCTTCGACGATAAAGTAACCGCAACGGTATAATTTGATTTCGCTCCATATAATATAACAATACCTTTTATTCAACGAAATTATATTTAGTTTATAAAGTAAACGACTTGGTAAAGACTGGAGTAGGGCGGCGGTCACTTCTCATGTGAAATTATCTAAAAACAACATTTAAAACGAGGAAAACAACATTTAAAAATGAGTGAATGACAGAGGGTCTTTTAAATTTTGTACATGAAAAACATAGATTGTAATGTTGTTCTGAAGTTGTTTCCTTGTGGAATTTTTGTAATAAACTATTCTAAATGGGAAATAAGCCAGAATTTAACTAAAAAATAATTCTATTAACGTTTCGACGCCCAAATCGGATGTCGAAACGTTAATAAAATAATTTTTTTTGTTCAATTGTGGCTAATTTCCCATTTAGAATAGTTTATTACATAGATTGTATGAGCTAATCCAAGAACCCACAAATAACTTAGTAGAAAAACGATTATAAAAACAAATTTAGACTTTTAATTAAAAACATAAGAAATAATAACTGACAAAATAGAAATTGCAAATGAATTAAATACGCATTACAGTACATTAGGACAAAAGTATGGACAAAAAATACCCATTTGTAATGATACATCGTAATGATATAGATATATATCAGACATCGTATCATGTGCCTACCTCAGCCACAAAGTGTAAATAAAAATAATATACCAAACAACACAGCAAAATATGATCGTGCGACTCAATTATTATTGTGTGAAAAGGACAATTGCTTCAAAACTACCGCACGAGAAAACCCTCGCACGTTCAAAATTCTTATAATGTGAAACAGTCCTACAGAATTTGAACGTGCGATCACTAGAACGCACGATGACATTCCAATGGTGGCTCAAGCAATCCCATGGTAATTTTCACATTACACCGAATGTTCCAACCACCGTGTAATGAGAAAGGTACAATAGGATTGCTCGAGCCACTATAAAAATGCCATGGTGAGTTCTAACCCTCGCACGTTTCAAATTCTTAGTGTGTGAAAGGAGTGTAAAGGTGGCATCCATAGCTGTGGTACTAGTAGCCGTTTTCATTTTTTCATGTTTGATTTTCTACTATTTATACTCCTTATCCACATGTTTTGTGATTTTATGTGATTATGGTTTCTATGGTAAATTACACGATACACGTAAATTATTATGTAGTCATACTAGTCCTGTCGCCAAGGGGGTACAACGGCCTCCTGTATTCAGATGGACTTACCCAAGTTTTTTTATGTATTTTGACCTGTAGAACACGAATTTTTTGGGTAACAGTTGATCCGGATGTCGATAAGATTGTTATAAACCAAGAAGTTGAGGAATCACATAACAGCGATTTCTCGCAAAACAAAACATTTTTTTGTATTTTTTGGGCCATTCTAACCAAAAAATGTTCCTACAAATTTTTTCTTAGGATGCATAGTTTTCGAGATAAACGCTTTTGAACTTTCAAAAAATCGAAAAATTGCAATTTTTGAACCCGAATAACTTTTGATTAAATAAAATAGCAATTCTGCTTACCGCCTTTAAAAGTTTAAGTAAAATTTTATCTGTTTTGACAATTTGCATTGCTAAAAATTTATTTTTTGATTGTTAAAAAAAGCTATAAACACATAGTGTTTCCCGTGCCTAATACATGCGTTTTAATGCATGCTACGTAGAAATAGCGCCGCTTGCACTTTTACCTAATCTACCTACTCATTCGATTTTAAATGAGAAATCATTGAAAACATCACTCAAGCACTAGGTGTTTATAGCTTTGTTTTAACAATAAAATAATAAATTTTTAGCAATACAAATAATTAAAACCGATATAATTTAAATTGAACTTTCAAATGCGGTAAGCAGAATTGCTATTTTATTTTTTAATCAAAAGTTATTCGGGTTCAAAAATTGCAATTTTTCGATTTTTTGAAAGTTCAACCGCGTTTATCTCGAAAACTATGCATCCTACGAAAAAATTTGTAGGAACATTTTTTGGTTAGAAAGGCCCAAAAAATACAAAAAAATGTTTTCTTTTGCAAGAAATCGCTGTTATGTGATTCCTCAACTTCTTGGTTTATAACAATCTTATCGACATCCGGATCAACTGTTACCCAAAAAATTCGTGTTCTACAGGTCAAAATACATAAAAAAATCTTGGGTAAGTCCATCTGAATACAGGAGGCCGTTGTACCCCCCCTGGCGACAGGACTATACTTGTACAGGTGAGTTGTGAATTTTAAAAAATAAACTCTAAAAAAATGTTTAATTTTAAGGGCGTAGGTGCAAAATTTCGCGTCAATGTGTTTGGCGAAAACTTCTTAGTGCCTGAGAAAACTGTAATAAAATCTGGGGAAGTCAATAGAAAAGGTTTACCATCTCGTGGATATCGAAATTTTTACTACGTGACGGTTATTATTAGTATATTTTAGCAAAAAAGCGAGTGTTTTATCCATTTCGATATTGTGAAAAAACTACGCATTGTAGATGAAACCGTTTAACAGACCACATTCTTGAAAATATTTGCTCTTTAAAATGAAATTTTATAAATTAGAAAATGTTTATAAGCAAACAGATTATTGCAAATTAAACCCAAAAGTAATATATGCATTTTTTAAATTGTCTGTAATTATTAAAATAAACAATACACATTTTTTTCAGATTTCACAATGTGAGTTTTTAGGTAGTTACTATAATAGGTCTGGATCCCGCGTATGAAAAAAAAAAGTTGAATAATAGCAAGCTGCAAATTTGTTAATAGCTTAAGGGTGTCTAGTCGGATTAACTTTGATATATGGGAACATTGGAAGAGGGGCAGTTTTAATTGTGGAACAGGTTAAAAATTTGGAACGGTCGGACCACGAAAACGGCACATTATTTTTTTTCGTTAGAATAGACTTAAACTCTCCGAACAGAGATTAAACTCTCATGCAAAAATCAGGCTGCTATTTATCACCTGTCATAATTCCTGTCATTTGACATATTCTACATGTTTCACTCATTAAAACGCCCATTTGGTGATAAATACCAGTCTGATTTTTGCATGAGAGTTTAATCTCTGTTCGGAGAGTTTAAGTCTATTCTGTCGGACAAAATAAATGTGCCGTTTTCGTGGTCTCACCGTTCCAAATTTTTAACCTGTTCCACAATTAAAACTGACCCTGTTCCAGTGTTCCCATATATCAAAGTTTTTCCGACTAAACACCCTTAAGCTATTAACAAATTTGCAGCTTGCTATTATTCAACTTTTTTTTTCATACGCGGGATTCAGACCTATACGCTGTGAGCTCGTACGTAGAGGGGATATTTACAAATTCACGAGCGCTAGTAGTGGCAAGTCTGTAAACGTTTACCGGAAATTTGACATAAATATCAAAGTGATTAATTTAAAATTAAAATTAAAAACATTAATTATAAAAAATATTAGTTGGTCAAAGCTGTGGTATATATTTTTACCTTAAATATACTTACGTTTTAAATACTGAATTTAAGTTTTTTTAATGTTCCGTAATATGTACACCGAGAGAAAAAATTCTTGACATAAAGAAACTGTATTAATATTTAAGAAAGATCGACTTGGCATATTGCCTAAGAAATATATCTTTGTATGTAAGATATAATTTTCTAAAATATTTCAAATAAATTCTACTATAGCCAAAGAAATATATCTTAAAGATGATTGAACTATCACTTTCTGGCAAACTTTAAACCCATTTATCAGAAAGAAATTACACTTGATGTTAATTAATTTTATTAGTCATAAAAATATATTTTCTACACATTAGAAAACTATTCTTTCTGAGCAATAATATTTCTTAGTAAGGAATATTATTATTTTAATATTAATAATTTATTTATTTAATGTTAAGAAATATATTTCACAGAGATAAACCTATATTTAGAGTTAAGTTAATATTTCTTGAAAATAAAGTGATATTACATACGGCGAAATAAATCATTGTGTTAAGGTAAAATCATTATTTATTAAAAAAACAAGATATAAAACGTTATTATTACATACAAATATTTCCTCCACTCTTAAACCACTGGCTTCTACACAACAATAAAAGGATGGATAGGCAAATTCAACTTCCTTAAATTTTCCTTCTTTTGTTAATAGCACTTTGTATATCAGCAATTCACTAAAACAAAATCGTTATGTAGAAAGAGTAAACTTACTTTAATAAATTTTTTTTTTATAAAAATATAGATATTTATTTTGACAAATTTAGGAAATACAAAAAAAAACAAATACACGGCCCCACATAAGAACTATTAATACTAATAATAATCAATTACATCTTATTATTACATCTTAATTACAATTATTATTACATCTTAAATTACTCAATTTACTTTTATTTAATACCTATATGTATATGTACGTACCTTCAAAATATCCGTTAATTTTTAAAGTACACCAATAAATCCAACATCCATCTATATGAACATGAACATATCACGCCATCTTGACAAACACTGACCACAAACACTGACGGACTGACGACTAAATCATAAATAGTTAATCTGCGCAATTCTTTTGTGGAAGAAAATCTATTTGCAAGTAACATTTCGGCATTAATGACAAAGTTTTTATTTTATAACCACAGTTACTACATAGGGTATTTCTGAAGAATTATTTCTTGTGGTTTAAAATATTTATTTGATTGCAAAAAAATTTCTTGCTTACAAATATAAATATGGATTAACTTAACATTATATTTCTTATACTGCAAAATATTTGTAGTTTTCAATTTAAGAAATAAAAACTTTAGGATAAGAAAATTAAATGTAACCATTAATGCATTTCTTAGTATTGAAGAAATTATCTGTAAGAAATTATTGAGTTGTGTTTAAAAAACTCGTTCCTTTATATGTGAACCGGTATGTTTAAGTTAATAGGATATGTTAACTTTTAAGAAATATTGCTCAAAGAAATCGGTGTTTTAGGAGAAAAGAAATTGTTCTCTCGGTGTAATTATAATTTAATCTAAAAATCTTAGCGCCATCTACACGATAATTGTGAAAGTATCCGAAGTAAGAAACTCATATTTTATTAATAGAACGTCAAAATGATTAGGAAAATCTTAAAAAAATCGATTACAATTTAATTACTTTTTTGTGTTGTAAATGTTAAGCGATAACAATTAAATAATAAATTTAAAAATTACCGGTGAAAGTTGAATTAGTAATCCGCTAGGAGCGCCACCAGCGAAGCTCAGAGCGTATAATATGTGCAAAAGATGGGCTCAATCAGTCAAGTAGTTTTTAAACAATACTTCTATTTGTTTGTCTCATTTGAAAAAAAAATCATCTTCAAATGGATGTACTGGTGCTTTGTTAATATTTAGCAGAAACTTTTTTTATCTAATTCGTACGTGAGGTCTCAAATTTTTATGATTTAAAAAAAGTATATTTAGTTTTAATTATTTTCTAACAAATAATTGATGCAGAATGAAGTAACGTTTTTCACCTTATAAAATATTAAATCATCTGCGCCGTTTTAGCCTTTATCTTACTCTATATTATCTTACTTTATATTATCTTAATTTTAGTACATTCTTTCACGGTTTTTGCTGTAAATTTTAAAGAACCGCTTGAATTGACATGAAATTTGGCATACGCATAGCTAGCACGTCAAAGAAAAAAGTGATATGGTGCCGATCTGTGCTTTTGCCCTGGGGGTGACTTTCGCCCCCTCTTGGAGGTGAAAAAATATATGTCCAAAATAAGACCGGAAATGGATAAAATTATTAATTTTAAGTAACTTTTGTTCTATAGAGATTTTTCGCCAAGTCCACACTTTTCGAGTTATTTACGAGTAAATATGTTAATTTTTCAACAAAATAACCACGTTTTTAGACGGTTTTTCGCAAATAACTCAAAAAGTAAGTATTATGTCGAAAAAAATATTCTTAGCAAAAATATAGCCTGTAAAAAATTTAAAAAAAAAGTGTAAGCTTGAGGTCTCTGGACTTCGAAGAACCAGAGTTATAGCCAATGAAAAATAAGTTCATATTCGCTAAATTTCAAATGGAACATTTCAACGTGAAATATCCAAAAAATGAAGCACTTTTTGGGGAAAATCCATTATAACTTTTTTAAAGTGTTTAAAAAGGGCTTTATTTCTGTTTTTATAACAAGATTCTAGCGTCAAATGTAAGCAAGTTTCGCTCAAAATAAAGTTGGTATTTTTTGTTTTCGCAAAAAAAATCAGGAAGATCATTCCCTAATTAGCAACTTAAATGAAATTTACCGTTACCGCTTCACAAATTATTTTATTTATATCGTGTTTATATGATCTGTAATATTCATCGATTCAAAGTGCTTATTTTTGAAAAAATTTGGTTTTAAAGTAAAATTTTTTAAATTTTTAATTTTGAAAAAAATGGTTTTTACCAAAATTACTTAAAAATTGTTAGAGATACCAAAAATCTCAAAAACCAAAAAAAGTCAGCATTACTTTTCTGAATATCTTGTATTTATTTATTTTTCTGCAAGACAAAAATTGATTAAGATTTGGTGTTTCTAAATTTGCATACACTCGTGATCAGTGACTCGTTCAAGTCCTTTTAACTACAGCCCTTTCAAAAATAAGGACTTTGAACCGATGAAACTTACAGGTCATATAAACAATACATACACGAGTAAAGAAACTTGTGAAGTGGTAACGATTAAGTTGATTTGAGATACTAATTAGGAGCTGATTTTCGCGATTTTTTTACCAAAAAAAAAGGACTTACTTTATTTTGAGCATAACTTGTTCACTTCTGATGTTAGAATGTTTTTTTATAAAACAAATATGAAGATTTTTTCAGTTTAAATAAGTTAAAATAAGTGTTCCCCAAAAAGTGCTTTATTTTTTGGTTATTTCAGGTTAACGTATTTTTTCTTTGACTTGTTAACTATGTGTATTCCAAATTTCATGTCAATTCAAGCTGTTCTTTAAAATTTGGAGGTTTTGCAATATTTTACCGTTGATGAACGTACTATTTAAGCATAAAATGTAAATATGTCATTAAAAACATCGAAAAAAGCTAATTTTAGGGTTTTGAGGCCTTTTTTAAACAATGATATTGAATTAAAAAAAAAAAACAAAAAATAATGCGAGATGAGAGCTTAGTCCAATGCTATTTAAATGCATTCATTGCTTTCGAATTCTAAGAAAACTAATAAGTATTTTTGAAAAATTTAAACGCAGAATAATAGATTACATTATTACCCAGTTAGAATAGCCAAAAAGTTTCTTTCAAATCAGATATTTGAAATCACACTTAATTTTCTCTTCTTTTTCACCCCTGTAACTTATTAAAATAAACATAGAAGTTTTCAGGGACTTTCGGCCCTCGGTAATAATGTAAACTTTGTTAATGTGAGTAAAAATATTACATCAACTATTTTGCCAAAACAAGATCCCATTTCCTATCTCCCTAATTCAAGAAAGGTCTCGAATTCATTCTTTATAAAACCAGTCGATAAATCTGAACTGATCCAAACAATCAATAGTATCAAAAGCAAATCTTCCTGTAGTACTGATGGTCTATCGATAAAAATTTTTTCTAATCTTCCAGAAAATGTGTTAGAAGTCCTCATCTCACTAATTAATGATTCTTTTGAGAAAGGTCAATTTCCAGAGTGCCTGAAGACAGCCATCATTATTCCTCTTCATAAGGGTGGTGAAATATCTAATACCTGCAATTATAGACCTATTGCACTACTACCGGTACTCTCCAAAATCATTGAGAGACTCATAAAAGCCCGACTTATGTCCTTTCTAGTTGAAAACAACATTTTATCACAAAATCAGTTCGGCTTTTTAAATAATAAATGCACCACTGATGCCATGTTTTCTGTACTACATGAGGTTTATCAAGCACTGAACAATAATCTTCACACTGCCACCGTTTTTTGTGACTACGCCAAAGCTTTTGATTGTGTAAATCACAACATTTTGATAAAAAAACTAAAGTTCTACGGAATTCGAGGCATTTCTTTAGATTGGTTCCAATCTTACTTGGATGATAGGAAACAACTGGTTAGAGCCAGTGGCGTGCTGGCCATATAAATGAATCGGTGCAATCACCGAGAGGCTGCGGCCTCTTGAGGCCGGTCAAATAAAAATTTTTCCCAAAAATTTTTAGATGTAATAAACATTTTTTTTTTAAATATTTCAAAAACATTTTGTTTTTTGAATGTCACTGATATCTTTAGAAACAAGGAACATAGACGGTTTTATTCTTTAACATGTGTTTTAACTTAAACAAAAGTTTAAGACACCCTGTAGGAAGGAAAACGTACAAAGGTGGGTATACATCGAAGTTATGTTGTAGTCCCATATTTTGTGAACATTTTATTTTTTTAGTTTCTCTGATATCTTTAATAACAAAGAAACTAGACGGTTTTACTCTTTAATATGTGATTTAACTGATGACATGCGATACGTGAGGAGGTTCTTATCATAAACTTAGATGAAATTATTTATAGTGCGAAAGGAACACAGTGTTCAAATAAAGAAAATCTGTGCAATGTACCTCTCCCTATTTAAAGAGCCTCCACGTAGACACCAAATACGTACTCACTCTCAAGGAAAGTCCACCCCAAAACATCACAGAGCCTCTATTAAACAATCTCGTCTCTCTTATGTTGCGCTGCGCATACCGCTACTTGGTCGACAAAAATATTTTAAGGTTTCGACCAGAATTGTTAACGTTATATGCCTCTCTGTTTTTAAAGGTTTGTTAGCTGTTATTTTTTATTGTTAATTTAGTTTTGTTTCAGATAAAACATGTCATGTTAAAGAATTAAACTGTCCATTTTCTATGTTTCTAAAGATATCAGGGACATTCAAAAAACAAAATGTTCACAAAACATAAGACTACAATACGATTTCGATGTACACTTATACCTTGTCCTCCCTACAGGGTGTCTCAAACTTAACATAAGAAAAACATATCTTTTCTTCTACCCGGTATAAGTTAAAAAAAAAGAAGTTTGAGTAAACCTTTGCCCAACTGGGTAAATATCAAAGAAAAATCTAAAATAGTAAAAAATATAGCGGAATCCGTTAATCCGTTCACGAAAAAATCAACTACCCATTAAAAATGAGCATAATTTTAGGTAATGCATAACTTTTGAAACTATGTATATTTTATTATGTGATATGTGATGATAGGTGATAATATTTATTATTTGTAAGATTGCTTATTCCTAAATAAAAAATATGGCAAATTTAAAAAAATTTCATTGAATTCAAAGTCTTATGTTTGATTTAAAAATAATTTATATTTTTGTATTTTTGTTTTATAAATAACGAATAAAAAATCCCGATAATAGAAGGTAAAATGAGGATGGAAGGCCGCTTTTCTATAAAATCACCGCGCCGCTCGAAAAGTTCCAGCACGCCACTGGTTAGAGCAAATGATACAGACTCTAGTCTCAAAAACATTGTATGTGGGGTACCTCATGGTTCAGTATTGGGTCCTCTACTTTTCCTTATCTTTATTAATAACATCACTAATTTAAAAATCGATGGAAAAATCTTTCTTTTTGCTGATGATACCAGTATCACTTGGAGCAACTCAAATATTGCAACTCTTCATGCTACTATAACTTCTGATCTACTTACAATAAAAACTTGGTCTGACTCAAATTTACTCTCGTTTAACGTAGATAAAACAGTAGCATTGTCTTATAAAGGAGCTCTTCAACCCTTACCTCTTAATAACAGCCAGATCAGTACCGTTGATTCTGTAAAATTTCTTGGTATTTTTTTAGACAGCAACCTTAAATGGTCCCTCCATATCGATTTGTTACGGAAGAAACTCTCTTCAGCTTGCTATGCTATAAGATCTGTTTCGAATGAACTCAATTTAGCATCTTCCAAAATAACATATTTTTCTTTGTTCGAGTCACATCTTCGTTATGGTCTTCCTTTTTGGGGTTCTGGTACAGCTGCCCAATTCGATGTTATTTTCAAATTACAAAAAAGAGCAATAAGATATCTGTTTGGCCTCAGAAGAACAACACATTGCAGAAGTTATTTCAAAGATCACGGAATTTTAACCCTTCCATCTTTGTGTATTTTAGAAACTGTTTGCTTAATTCGAAAACATCTACATGTCTTTCCACCAAGACCTAATCATGACTACTTCACGAGAAATTCTACGTTTGACGTCTATTTGCCGACCCCGTCCTCGGAGTTAGTAAAGAAATCGATATTATATTCCGCAAAAAAAAATGTACAACCATCTCCCCCTACAACTAAAATCGGCACCATCTTTCCACAAATTCCGTAAACTGACAAAAGCCTACCTGTCTGAAAGACCATATTATTCAGTAGAAGATTTTTTTAGTCAATAACTAAGAAATTACAGTACCCTTTTGCACAAGTAGTATTTTATTATTTTTTTATCTATATTTGGGTGTCATATGCAGCAGCTTAACTTTTTAACTTTTAAACCTTTTTTATTAATTATTAGGTACACTATGCATTTGCAATTTATTTAAATTTTTGCAATTTATTATTTCTGTTTTAACTTCATTATTATAATTATTATTTAAATATATTGACGGTTTATGTAATTTTAGTAAATTGGATCGTTACTGTTTTGTTTTTTTGACTAAGTTTTTTTACTATAAGCCTTGTCGATAAAATTGTAAAATTTTTCATGTCAATAAAGCATATTTCTATTCTAATCTTTCATGCTGCGTTTAAATTTTTCAAAAATACTTATTAATTTTCTCAGGAGTCGAAAAAAAATGAAGGCATTTAAAAAACATTGGTCCGAAATTTTGCGGCTAGGCTCTTAATCTAAATATTTGTTTTGAAAAGTTTATTTCCAAATTCTAAACGTTATTCTCATGATAGGACGGTTTGATATCGACGTGACTAAAAACCAAATCCATGTAATTAATACAGGATTACTACTTATAACTCGTATAAATAAGGGCAAAGGTAGGGCCATCGGTCAGCAAGATAAATGACATTATAGCAGTGTGCGAAAACGTATCATCTGCATACGTTAATTTACATTTCGGAATAAATGAATACATTTAAATTAAATTTTATGTAATATGTAATTTGTACAGTAAATTGCAAATTCATTACAATATACAATGTATTATATACAATGTATTATATACAATTTATTATTCAAATAATAGTACGCAGTCAATAGGATTTATAGACGACAAAAACTGAAGAAAAATAAAAGGTTTATTACAAAATAAAGGCAGAAATCTTAACATTGAGACGGTATAGGCAAACAACTCATTATTTATTATACAAAGTCTTCTTCTTCTTATTTTTGTGTAGACATGTCTCTGTCTGTTTTTTCAATGTGCCTCTAGTAAATTGTAATTCCATCGTTTTCGTGGTCTTCCCACTAATCGTCTGCCTGTTGGGCCGTCTCTGGCCGCCCTTACTACGAGTACTCAATTTGTTGTCATTCAGCTTACGTGGTCGTTCCATTCTATTCTTCTGTTTCTTACCCAGTTATTAATGTTTTTCACCTTGCATCTCCGCCTTATGTCTGGACTTCTACCTCTATCCCATAGTGTCTCACCATCAATTTTTCGAAGAGGTTTCATCTCTCCTGTTTCTAGCATTATTTTTGACTTTTATTCCCCTCTAATGACTATTTTCTGTATATTGTAAACTGTAAATTCTGCCTTTCATTTTTATTTCGCATTATGTTTATTGCTCCATATTGTTTCATTCAGACAACCTGTGGGTCTATTTTCTTTATTCACTTGGCTATGGGACAGAGCTATGGGACAGATATATGACGGAGATGCAAGGTGGACAACATTAATAACTGAGCAAAAAACAGAAGAATAGAATGGAATGACCACATAAGCCGAATGACAACAAATAGAGTAGTAAGGACAGCGAGAGACGGTTCCCCAATAGAAGGACGATCAGTGGGAAGACCACGAAAACGATGGAAAGACCACTTACTAAAGGAAATTGAAAATACAGATAGTCATGTCTATACAAAAAGAAGAAGGAGAAGACTTGTTCTATTATCTAAGCCTCCAGCTCTAATTTACATCTTAGTAGATTTGCTGTTATAACCATGCATTTGGTCTTTTTTGGGGAAATTAACATGTTCAATTTTCTGACAGTTATATTAAATTGGGGCATCATACGTTGTAAATCATCTTCACTTTGAGAGATTAGTATTGAGTCGTCAACAAAGCAAATTATTTTAAGTTGTTTTTCCTCCATTTAGTATCCTTTTTTAGTTCTTACTTTTTTTATTATTTTATCCATGATTAGTTTGCATAATAGAGGACTAAGGGAGTCCTGTCTTATCCCATTACCAGTTTCAATTAGGTTATTTAGTTTTTTTTACTTTTACTTTTAGTGTATTATTCTGGTAGATATTTTAGATCGTTTTAATTATTCCTAAAGGTACCTCTCTTTTGTATAATAAATGGAAAATGTCCTTTAATTTGACCGTGTCAAATGCCTTCCTAAGGTGCATGAAACATAAATATGTCGGTTTGTTGTATTCTAATGACTTCTCTTGAACCTGCATCATTATAAATATAGCGTCGGTGCATCATCTTCCCGAACTAAAACTTTGTTGATCTTCTGTCAATTTTATTCAGTTTGTTTGTTATCACTTTGAATGTTAATTTTAATGTTGGGTTTAATAAATTAATCCCTTTGTAGCGCTTCGGGTCCGATTTGTGTCCCTTTTTGAAGAGAGGTATTAGGATGCTTGATCTACATTGGTCAGATTTTGTCCTCCGTACTTTAGAAGTTCATTCGATATTCTATCCTCTCTTGACAATTTTCTATATTTTAATTCCCTAATGCTTCCTTTACCTCTGCTTCTTCAATGTTTGAAGTACTCAATATTCAACTAGATTATTGAATTAATTTTTTAGATGGCGAAAATTCGGATGACGATGATTATTCAGCTAGTGCTAATGCAATCATACAAAGAACAGCCTCCCAACGAAAATCTAAACGAAAACCTAGAAGATCCAGTTCACCTTTTACACCAGATATCCTACCTAGCGCAGAGGGCGCAGCAAGGAGAGCTTCAGTGTTTACCAATTCATCCGGAGAGTAAGTTTAAATCTAAATTTAAATATGGATATGTGACATTTTAATATGAACTATATTTTATAGTAATAAAACAATTTTAATGAAAAATCCTTTATATTAATTTGACGTTTCAATGTTGTAGTACTGCTATTACAATGGATGAAAACATAGCAGCTGAAGCAACACAGGAAGAGATATTTGAAAATATTAAATTGCACAAAGAAGTGCTTAGTAACGTCAGAATGCAACCTTGGAACATGAGGAAAAAGTTGAAGTTGGTTATTCAGGCTAAAGCATATATTAAGAAACATGAAGGAGTCCTACAAGAACGTTTAGCTCAAAGTCGATCCACTAAAGATTGGTTGGCAAGGTGGCATATTCTGTTAATAAAGGTAGGTAACTCATTATTATTATTGCAGTTTACTGAGTATTATTACATTATTTAAAGAGTACAGGGGAAAAACAAGGGATGTCACGTTTTATACTGTTATGATCTGCTTTCTATTACTTTTATATTAATTATTATTTATTTGATCAATTATTTAATTAACGCAAATCATACATAAAAATATTAAGAAAAATCTCAGGGTGCCTTTTGTCAAAAAAAATTTAATTAAATTCTCTTAGGTTATACTTATCCTTTCTCGTGGCTTCAGTTCTCTTAGTTGATCCTTATCGGGATAAAATAGGAAAAGGAAATAAATAGAAAAATCATAAATAAACACATACAAATACCTTTATTATCAAAAGCAATGCTCTATAAATTTATCAATTAAATCCTGTGGGCATAACTGTCCAAAAGAAACTTTTACCATATAAATTAATCTAATTTAAACAAATATTTATCGCTTTGTTCTTGATACCCCTCATAAAAAACAAGCTAAACAAACAAATTTGGTATTCGCAAATTACTTATACCTACTTCCTATTAAATTTTTGAAATGTTGGAATCTTAAATGCATATGCTTTTACGTAAAAAAATTGAACTTCTGATTATAAAGAAAATCTATCACATAGGTTATTGACTGACCTTTTTGATTCACACACAATGATGTCTCCTCTTGACCCAAACAGCCCCTCCTTGTTGATTATGTTAGGCTACCAATCAAAGCCCTCTCCGTTCTCAGCAAACAATCCAGCAGGATACCAGCAACTATTTCTCCAAAACACAAGCCAGGCCTCTTTTTGCCAGTACTCGTTCAATAAACTCCAAAACTCTCTCCTCTCTTTCTCTCAACAATAATCTGCTGAGACCCAAGTATCTTTTTTACTTGGTGTCACAAATAATTTTAATAACGGTAATTCTTGTAACTTACTCTCTTGGACTTTACAGAATCAAAGAGGTATTTCTTCTCGATTTGATTTGTCCCTCGTTCCACTTTTCAGCTACTCTCACTATCAAAACAACCACTAGTACTTGCTTCTGAACTACTTACGAAAACTTTTGACTGCTCTTCTCGAATGCCGCTAACACAATAATCCCTCTTTCCAAAACTATCTGAAAATTCAACCTTCTCTCCTTCCCATTCCAAATTGCCAAACCAATCAGAGACATTTCTTCTTCCCCACTCTCTTTTTCATTCGAAAAACCCACTCATACTTTCAAAAATATTCCTACCATCATAATAATTACTTTCGGGAAATTCTACAAAATTTACTCGGGGTTAAACAAAAAGAGATTAAAATTCCAAACTTTCTTTACCTTAATTTTCTAAGAACTAATTACCTATGGCTTCTACCTTTCCCGTAATAAACAATCGGTTTAAAATAATAATCCTAAATAACTTCCACTTCACTTTTATTTACAAAAATGTTTTTAATATACTTCATGGAAAACTTCATTAAGGAGAAACCACCTTGCGTGAAAGCTAACTTCTAATAAATATTTACCAATCAATATACAGGGTGTATCAAATTTATGTGCCCGCATTATATTAAAAAAATTAAAATTTTTATTCTATCTTTGATTGATAAATTGAAACACAATAATACATATTGAGATAATCATCGATAAAGGTTTAACTCTTATGATATGGCGAGAAAATCCAAAATTAATGAGAAAGTGACATTCCTCGTTTTTCCCCTGTACTCTTCAATTTGATAGTGTAGTAGTGATGTTAGATATCTGCGATCCATAACTGTTCTATTTTAAAGAATTATTAGTCTACGTCTTCTTTTTAAAGTACCGTCTTGTTTCTAGGTTGGTGATTATCATGAGTTTTGTATTATATTTACAGCTATTATAAAGGGCACTTGAACTTGAACTATTTGATAACTTGTAGAAGTTAGTATTTTGTCCCTTTCATCAATTTGCCTAAATATTCTACTTTTCATACCTTTATTTCATTTTGTTCACTTCTTCATATCTCGGTCTAAGTAACACATTTTTTAGTATTTTTCGGTAAAGCCGCACCTCAAAAGCTTTTTTCATCATTGCTTTAGTCAGCGTTGCTACTTCATACTACTACTATACTACTCAGTGGTGTCATGGTGCGGGAACGCGCGGGAACGCCGTTCTGGCACTGGATAAGAAAAGAAAAAAAAATAAATGGAGAATTTAGGTTTTGTAAACAAAAATTTAGTGTGTTCCGGCACTGCTAATTTTGCCATGACACCACTGCTACTACTATAGGTTTACAGCGTTCTCCGACGCCTCCCGACTCCTAACCGCCATTCTTCTCTGTTTAACCATAGACCTGGAGGGATTTTTCTTTCCTCTAGTTCTTTTTCAATTCCCTCCCTCCAGTTTCTTCTCGGCCTTCCTCTTTTTCTTCTTCCTTGTGGTGTCCATGACAAAATCTGTTTAGGGATCCTGTCATATGTCATTCTCTGTACATGGCCATACCATACTAGTTGTTTTATTTTTATGTCATCAATTATTGTATGTGTGACTCCCATCATTTCTCGTATTCTCTCATTTGGTATCCGATCTCTTCTTGATTTGCCTGCTGCTCTTATGCAGAAGTCAATTTCTGTTACTAGTAACATTTTCTCCGTTTTTTGTTTCAGTGGCCAAACTTCACTGCCATATGTGATTACACTTTTAAGTATGGGATTGTATACGAGTTGTTAGTTCGCTTTAGATATTGTTTGGTGCCACAGAATGCCGTTAATCATGGATATGGCTTTTCTACCCTGTATGTTTTTGCCTTTTATAGCAGCATCGAGTGTTCCATCTTGAGTTATCTAACTGATACTACCATACATATTTCTTCTTCTTCTTCTTTTGGCATCATAACCCTGGATGGGTCTTTGCCTGTCTGGCTATGTCCTTCCATTCAGATCTCTCTTGTGCCCTTCTTCTCCATTGTCTTATGTTCATGGTTTTTACCTCGTCTTCCATATAATCCAACCATCTCGTTCTGAGCCTTCATACTTTACATAATTTGGTTTTAGAGGTGGTATGGACACAAGAGTGCATACTCCCAATTCTCACATACGCATACCAAACATGGACCTTGACCAAAGCAAACATGGATAAAATAATGAAGACACAAAGAGCCTTGGAGAGAGCAATGTTAGGAGTAAAATTAACAGACAAAAAGCAAAACAACTGAGTAAGAAATAAAACGAAAGTCAAAGACGCAGGACAATATAGTCAGGCTAAAATGGAGCTTCGTAGGTCATAACGCCAGACAAACGGACAAGAGATGGAAAACCACGATACAACAATGGAGACGATGGATAGGAAAGAGAGCAAGATGACGACCCGAGATGAGATGGGGAGATGACATTAAAAAGATAGGAGGAACGCACTGGAAACAGAAAGCACTAAAACAGAAGCGAATGGAGGAAACTGGGGGAAGCTAATGTTCAAAATTGAAAGAATTTGAAGGGCAATAGAAGAAGAAGAAGAAGAAGAAGAAGATGGGCACAAGAGATGCTTTATTCTTGTAGAGCATGCTGACCCAGAGATGCATGGACATGAATCAGGATATTAACATATGTTTTGTAGACTTTGAAAATGCATTTGATAAGGTGTTTATCCTATGAGACCATAACCTGGTCCTTCTTTAGGATTGATTTCTGTTTTATCTCTATTTCTGCTTATCTGTTATTTTATGTCCTTTTCTAGCCTTCTATTAATTTTTTAAACTCCAAATGCATTTCGTTATCTGGATGGTAGGAAAGCAGATCGGTCTCTTAAAAATATTAATAGTTTAAAATATGAAGTTATTAAATTCTTTTTTTATTAATTAGTAGTTATTTCTGTGCATTAAAAGTGTCATTTAAAATTTCTTGTGTTTTCTTAATTGTTCTAATTTTAATTCTATATTATTTTCAGAGGTGGCACAAGTTCAGAAGAGAAATGCAAAATTTTTCCATGTGGTTTATTCCATGGGAGTTAAAAATAAAAGAAATAGAATCTCATTTTGGGTCTGTTGTTGCATCGTATTTTACATTTCTACGATGGTTATTTTGGGTAAACGTTGTAGTTTCCATTGTTTTAATTTCTTTCGTGACAATTCCAGAGGTAAGAAGTAAATTTAATTAAAGTTTGAGAATGTGTATCAGTACTCTTTCAAACTAAGACACTGGTGTCTGACACCGGTGTCCGCCATCGGTGTTCAATTGCAGCAAAGCATTGGTGAGCCACTAAAATCAGCCAGGCACTCAAAGTGGCTCTTCTGTAGTTGTTCTTGTTCATTTAAAACAATGCTTTGCTGCAATTGAACACCGGTGGCGGACACCGGTGTCAGACGCCAAGTGTCTTAGTCTGAAAGTGTACTTAGTTAACTAATATCGATTATAAAAATTATTGGGATATATACTCATGTATAACACAAATAATATGTGGATTGTTTATTGAACGATCTTAACTTATTAGTAATATTTTGATGTAAAACATCTAAATGCTGTTTTATGTTAGGACGTGGACGTTGGCGACACGGCTGTCTTACGGGGGACATTGTGTTACGTAGTCTAATATGAAAAGCATTGGCTAGTTTATCATATAACGGAACGGGGCGACACCGGGAAGTGCCGAGGACGTGCGCTTTCTATTATTCTACGTCACGATTGGTTAAGTAGTTATCTAATTTTAAGTTACCTTCAAAATGAAGTCCTAAGAAATTTATTGCTTCTGCTTCTTTTTGAGGAAACTCAAGCAGACAGAACTAACCTAAACCAAAAATTAAATAACGTGTATTATTTTCACCAGAGAATATAAAACCCGTATTTTGAGACCAGTTTTCAGTTATTTCGCGAAATGAATATCGGATCGAAAAGGTGAAAAACACGTGTTCAATATTTTTGAAAAATCTATCATATCAACAAACAGGACCCTCCAGCCACTTGCCGTAGAGAGGGGACGGGAGCAACTTTCAAATCTTAAATATGAATCCCCATTTTTTTATTGCAGCTTTGGATTCCTCATAAAAAATAAGCC
Source organism: Diabrotica virgifera virgifera (assembly GCF_917563875.1). Taxonomy (NCBI): domain Eukaryota; kingdom Metazoa; phylum Arthropoda; class Insecta; order Coleoptera; family Chrysomelidae; genus Diabrotica; species Diabrotica virgifera. The sequence continues at coordinate 50,887,281 of NC_065450.1, forward strand.
TCCTCCCAACACCCAAGCGGTGGACAAATTTAAAATCTAAAATGAAAAACCACATCTATCTATCTATCAATAATTCGAAAAAATGTTTCGAATAAGAGTTACTTCTTCTTGTACAAGGAATCCGCAATAAAAAATGGGGGTTCCCATGTAAGAATTTAAAGTTGTCCCTCACCCTCACCTTACCTCCAGGAGGTACACCCTATATCTGATCCCATAGTTTCATTGATTGTTTTCAGATAAATCACCAAGTCATATATATATATATATATATATATATATATATATATATATATATATATATATATATATATATATATATATATATAAGCTAATAAATAGGTACAGATAGTTTTATTTGATTTACAATACTATTTATTGCAATTAGACAGAGTGTTGGACTGAGAGTAGATCCTTGTGGAGCGTCGTTTTGAAGTACTGGTCTGGAAGATGTAAATCCATTGGCTCTAACACAAAAGTTCGTGTTTTGAAAAAAAAATGATAAAGGACATGTTATTATTATGCCTTTGAACATTCCACTCTTGAAGTGTCTCCATGTTGTGTCAAAAGCTTCGTTATTTTGTCAAAATGATAGTTTATATTAAGGGGGTTAGGCGCAAAATCTTGGTCCAATGCTATATAAATGCATTCCTTCTTTTCGAATCCTCAGAAAACTAATAAGTATTTTTGAAGAATTTAAACGCAGAATGAAAGATTGCATTATTACCGAGGCCAAAAGTTCCTGAAAATTTCTATAATGTCTATTTTAATAAGTTTCACAGGGGTGAAAAAACGAGAGAATTTAGTGTGATTTGTAATTTCAAATATTTCATTCAAAAAAAACTTTTTGTTTATTCCAAGAAGAGGGACATTTGGCCCTCGGAAATAATGTAATCTTTCATTCTACGTCTAAATTTTTCAAAAATATTTATTAGTTTTCTCAGTATTAAAAAATGAATGCATTTAAATAGCATTGGACCACGATTTTGCGCCTACCCCCTTTTATTCAATAGCGCTAATTTAATATAACACATTATATTTTTGTAATATAAATACTTTAATAAAATATAAATGTTTGAGAGAATTTTAAACATTACTATCTCTTCAAATAATTGTTGATAATATCCATGTTTAGCCATTCCCCAAAATAAAATCCGTAGCTATCTATTAAAGTTGTTTTGCTGAATACGTAGTCTTTATATTCATCGGTGACCTCCAAGAAATATATTCCATCTGGAATATCCGGACTTGCCGCTAATCCCATGGGATAAACTTCCAAATATTTCATTGACCCATTAAAATACTTCATCCAAGACTGAAAAGAAAATGCTTTAAACAGATCTGGTTTTCTAACAGAGGCAATGAACAGATCACAAACTCTTAGATGGCTGCAGCTCCCTAAAAAAGAACAAAGAATATAAATCTAAAAATTAAATTAATTATGCATAAATCCCTTAGGTATATACTCAGTCATATTAGATGTGTTACACCCAGGCCCAGAAGGAATACTTTCTTGAACTTAATTTGTTGACAACATGGTAGATTTACATCAAGAATGAAACCATAACGTTGACAAGAGTTTTTATTAACATGTAATAAAAAAGAATGTGTGTGTACTTTGTACACACGTAGGAAGTTATACTTCTATTATATAATTTCAACGAAATAAGTATACTTAACTGTTTATATTTGCATTTTATTTAAATATTAAACTAACTTTCTTATCTACCACTTTCAAAAATTTTTACCTCTTTACTCTACCTCTTATCTGTTTTCTCCCAGCAAACAGACTTGAGCCCAGTTACGTGATGATTACGTTAAATTTACAGCAAATTTCAACGAATACGTAATTCGGGGATTTATGACGGGAAAAAAACGTATTTCAGTGCCAAATCATTCACCTATATATTATTACTTCCTTTATACATGTTTGACATTAGAATAATATAAAATCATAATGACGAATATACTACATGTTTTTTATAATAGGTGTGAATGGTTACATCGCAAAGGTACGTTTATTTCACGTAATAATCACGAAACAGAAATAACTTCCTTTGGTTAAATTTTGACAAATATTTTGGAAACAAATTTTTACAACGGTGTTGGTTAAATACGTATCGATTGAATTTTACTCACTTTATTTTAGGGACGTCGAAAAATTAGATGTATTTCACGTAAAAGTAATGTAAATAATACCAATATTTAAACAAAAAGTTTATGATTTCGCTTTTAAAATCACTTAGCATAACTATTTCAATCCAACCTTGATTTGAAGCTATTTTTTTCTTTAAAAATATCACAGGAGCTAAAAGATGTTGAGTCTAATTTTCAAATCGCGCGCGGTGATGACGTACTACCAAGCCTTTCTCCTCCTTTAAATACCATCACGTGACCACAGTGACTAACATAGTTGGTTCGAAAACTAAATTAATCTATTTATCGAATAATAGATACGTTTCGATAGGATTATTTTTTTTTTTTATATTATTCTGGTATTGAAATGGATTTTTAGTAAGACCAATTAGTTAATAGTAGAAGAAGTTTAAAACAAAAATAAAATATGTAATACTAATTTAAAGCAAGTAGAATAGTTTAACTGTAATTTAAAAATAATCGATTTTTATAACCGATGATCATAACCTCTAATATCAGCTTCTTACATTTTCTCTTCTCACAACAAAAAGTGAAACGTGCAGACAGTGCAGAGCTTTCTTTCCCTCGAATCATTTTAGGCGAGTTTATTTATAATAATGTCTTTCGTATTAACGTTTCCTCAGTGCTCGAGGGTTGAAGTGTCGATGGTGCAATTAGAAAAAAACAAGAAAGTGTCCTGTTCGAAATAAAAAGTTACCTGTGTTGTGTTGGCATATTTTTTAATGTGTCTTTAGGTCGGTACCACTTTCGGTGCATTATCTTGTATAATAATAATTATACAAGACAAAGGTTTTAGAGTCTCTAAATAAATACATTGTTAATACTTTATATGTTTGTTTTATTTATATTATATGAGGATAATAAACGATAATAAATATCCCACAATACAATATACACCTCACTAGAGACGAGACTACTAAAAAGCTATATGAAAATAGACTTCAACAGCAGCTGGAGAATCGTGAAGTGGTGGACGACGTGGAAGAAGAATATAATAATTTGTTAACAGCGTTACATCAAGCCGCCAATGAAGCCTTTGGACAAAAAAGTAAAACGAAATACAATCCGCTCTGGATGTGTCCTGAAATAGAAGATAAAATAAAAGAAAAGAACAAGCTTTATAATACTTGGCTATCAAATAGTACACAAGAAAATCGAATAAAATACAAAACCATCCAAAGGCAAGTTCGAAATGAAATAAAGAAATGCAAGAATGAAATGTGGTCTAGGAAGTGTGCTGAAGTAGAAAGCAAATTAGGTGGCACCCAATCGACAGAAGCCTGGAGACTATTACGAACGATGAAAACTAATAAAACAGATAGACGCCCATCCACAATCCGAACTCAAGACTGGAAAGAATACTATCAGGCCTTATTTAGTGAAGATCGACAAGAATTTATAAAGCAGGCGACACAGGTTGTACGTAGAGAAGAAGATAGCCTTATAATAACTGAGGCAGAACTAGTTAAAGCACTTAATTCGATGAAAAACGGCAGGGCTCCAGGCCCAGGAGGAATCATGATAGAGATGATTAAATATGGAGGGAAAATGCTTATAGAACGCTTAACTAAGTTAATGAATAGATGTGTTGCAACTAATTATTTTCCTCGAGAATGGAAAATATCCTACATTTCGAGCATCTACAAAAAGGGGAAACATAGTAATCCGTCTAATTACAGAGGCCTTAGTGTTAACAGTACTATTAGTAGACTATTTAGCAGAATAATAAAGAACAGATTAGACGTAGAGACAAGAGGGAGAATAAGTGAAGATCAAAGTGGTTTTACTGCGGGACGCTCATGTGTGGACAACCTTTTCGTCATCCAACAACTTATAGAGAAAAGGACGAGCGTAAATGAAGAAACTCACATTGCCTTCATAGACTTGGAAAAGGCATATGACTCCGTCCCTAGAAACAAGTTGTGGCATGCCCTTGTTGAAATGAAAGTTAGTCCGGCTATTATACATATTATCAAATCATTGTACAGCGATAATGTGGGATATGTCAAGATTGGCACACAACTATCTGAAGGAATAAAAATAGAAAAAGGACTGAAGCAAGGGTGTAGCTTATCACCGTTGCTATTTAACATATACTTGGAAGTCGCTTTAAAAGAATGGAAAAGAAGTTGTGGACTAATGGGAATCATGATCAGAGATGACTGCCTGTTTAACATCCACTTTGCTGACGATCAAGCAGTACTGGCACAAGATTCGTATGACATGGAATTCATGTTAACCCGCCTGTATTCAACCTACAAAAAATGGGGATTAAATATAAATATAGAAAAAACAGAATATCTAGTCGTGAATTCTGACGCTCACTTTGAAATCCTAATTACAGAGAACACATCAATTAAACAGGTTGAAGAATTCAAATATCTGGGAGCTGTAATAAACAGAGAAGGCCTAGGCAACAAAGAAATTCAAAGGCGAGTTGAACAAAGTAGGAAGGTAGTAGGTTGCTTGAATTCCGTGTGGTGGGATAAAAATATATCCAGAACTACAAAATTAAGAATAGGGAAGACATTTGTGGAATCGGTACTCATGTATGGAAGCGAAGTCTGGACATTAACAGCAGAGTCCAGAAGAAGGATCAATGCTGTGGAAATGGACTACATACGTAGAAGCGCTGGAATCTCCCGATTGGACAGAATACGTAACGAAGAAATAAGAAGAAGGATGCAGGCACACGATACAGCGGTAGACAGGCTCGAGAGAAGAAGCCTAAAATGGTTCGGTCACTTACTTAGAATGGACGACCAACGATGGCCAAAGAAACTCCTGAAATGGAAACCCCCAGGTAGGAAGAAAAGGGGAAGACCAAGACTATCCTGGAATGACACGATAAGGAAGGCCATGGAACACCGAGATTTGGAAGAGGAAGATGCCCAGGATAGAAATAGATGGCGGTTAGGTGTGGGGATGCGGCGTCAGCCGATATGACACCCCGGATATATATATATGAGGATAATAATTACGTGATTCATAATAAGTTAATTAAGGTAGAATTATTTACGTGAACCGAGGACGTATCTTTCACGTGAAAACTAATAGGTATATACGTTCCCTAAAAGATACGTTAATCAACACGTATTTGCAACGTGAATTTCCCGAAACATTTTATTGCTATTTAAGGTAAATAACACGTCTATTGAAGACGAGTTATTCACGTAATTTAAAGACATATTTTCAATGTGACATTCTAACCAATTTTTCACGTGAAATTCACGTAAGCAATTTACGTATATTGGTGACAAATGTACCCAAAATTCACGTTATTAACACCTCGGTCTGTTTGCTGGGCTCCCAAGAGTTCGAAGCCGTTTTTTAATTTTGAACAATTTATTGATTTAATAGATTTATGTAAAATATTGTTATGTGAATGTATGAGGGCTATGTTTAAATGGCATAACAAAATTTGATCAGCTATTTTTAAAATATTTACAAGTAATAAAATACTTAAGTACTAGATTTTCTGATTCATTAGTTTTGAATAAATGAGTTCGTCCCGGTTGATTGATGTTATCCACAGTTCACTACGTCTTCGAGCTAATAGGTTTTTATCAGTAATCTGCTTTTGACACCTCGTTCCAAGCAACTTGAACTTCATGGATTAACTGTACCGGAGTCTGTGGAGGATGGTGAAAATTGGACTGTCTCATTCTCAGCATATCCTATACATGTTCGATAGAATTTAAATCCGGTGAAAGGTGAAAAAAGTGGCCACGGCAAAACATTAACACCAACTTCGTCGTAGTTCGAAAGTCCATAGTTCGACGAGCAATACAGAGACGCGCGTTGCATTGCTGAAAAAGGACAGATAGTGGTAGATAAGGCAGTAAAGTGGTTTGCAATATATCATCAACATAACGAGCAGCTGTCGTACTACCTCGAATAAACACAAGTACATATAGTGATCGGCTACCATACATAATAGCCCCTGCCCTAAACCTTACTCCAACTCTCGTGTGTGCATGCCTCTCGACAGCAGACGCTATTACTTGTAGCTCTCCACGGCGGACTGGCTAAATCCAAAAGCTTTTTAGTTCCTCCTTATTCTCCATTAATATTTTGTTCATTATCTTTTCTAAGTCTTCCAAGTTGTCGGCTATTATGACTGTATCCAGTGCCGATTAACGAGTAGGCAAAGTAGGCAGTTGCCTAGGGACCTCGACCCCAAAGGGGGCATCGCAGGGCCCAAAACGAAAAAATAATAATTAGAATTAAATAAGAACTATAAATCATACTTATGTTGAAAAATTCAAATATCGCGCAACACCATAAAAGTGATGGTGGACGTATAAAACTACATTATTACAGTGCCTACTTTTATTCAGATAGAAAGTCTATGCTGTAAGAATAAATCACTAATAAATGCCCTTTGTTAGAAGAAACTGTATTACAGATGGAAATAAGAAAACAATTCGAGAGTGGAGCAGAAAACGCAAGACAAAGCAGGAGAAAGAAAAGATCCTTAAGCAAGATCTAAAACAGAACCAAAACTTATTTAAACTCAGTTTCACACAGAAATCCATAGCTAGTGAAGCTGCAGCCAATGAAAATACACGTGATGAAATAGAAATTACTGAAGGAAGCATAACCTCCGTAACTAAAGAAGATGAAAAAACATGTAACGGCAGTTCTGTTCCAGTTCAAGAAGTTAAAGAACCAGAAACCAAAACTAAGATAGAAATTGAAGTTAAAGATAAATTGGGTCCTAAATTCGGAAAACGACATAGGATTACGAAATACAATAAATGAAGAAGTACGGAAATTTTGGATTGGGAAAAGTCCTCATAATGTAAAAACTGAACTTTTTCAGCATAAAACAAAATTTTAAAGGCATTACCATTTTTACACAATCTACGGTATTTCGAAAACATATCAGTGGAACAAAAATTAAAAGAGATTGGCTAACGTATTCTCCCTCAAGTGGAATATCATATTTTGGGTTTGTTTAGTACGTGTACAACTTTTTGTCAGCCTCTACCCATCAGTGGGAAGTTACTATCAAATGCTTAAATGAAACTCCACTAAGCGATCACATTCGCCACGATTTAGTCCTTAAAAGATCAAGCAGCACAGATGGACTGCAAGGACACATGCAACAAGACCTTTGTCTAAAGGTTATAACGCTTTCAAATCTGCTCTTCATACTCTTACTGAAGACACTAATCAGAAAGCTGAAACAGTTCATGAGGCTAAGTGTTTGTTGAAAGAAATGTCAAAAAAGAAACATTCTCAATGAATTAGTTTTGGTCAACAATTTTAGAACGCTGTCAGTAAATCATTACAAAGAGTGAACGTCAAACTGCAGTTCATCTTCTAAATTCACTTTTGGAGCTCTTAAAATACCAAAGAAGATAGGTACTTAATTTTGCTTACTGCGAGCAGAATGCCAGAATATTGCGACTCGAGTAAACAAAAAGCGAGCAACAAAATTACATTTTGATGATGCTAATTCCAATAAAATTTTTCTACAGGGTGGACAAAAGTTAAAGGTTGAAACGTATCTACCAATGTTCGATAAGATAATAACTGAGTCGTTTGACAGTGTACGGGTCAGTGAACTTAGTATTTGGTCTTTTGCGTTTTTCCAAAATTGAGTGAATAAAGAAGTGTGCTTCAAAAATACAGGAAAACTATCCTGATAATATTGAATCTGAACCTGAAGATGAACTAGAGCAGTTTAAATATTTTATAGCCCAGCTTCAAGACTTATAGGTAATAGTATATTGTGCAACGAGCATTTAATGATGATCATTATGAAGCGAGTATGAGGGATACTAAACGAGCCGTATGCGGTGAGTTTCGTATAGAGTGCGAGCTTCATAGCTACCTTATAGGTCAAGTATAAAACTATACATCTGTTTATTACTTACAGCATGTCAGTTATTTCTTCAATTTCTTCTGTCTGCTACCACAGTTGGAACTCTTTCCACACACACAAACACAACTTTTCACAACATATACTTTTTTCAAAACGTGGCTAATTAACAATGTCGTCTCAGCAGAAACTGTAGTGCCTCTGTCTTCAAATCACAATAATCGTTCCTCTTCTGGCAAAAGTCATTCTTAATAAATACAAATTAACATTTTTAATTTCTACGGAAAAAAGGGATAATTACCTATCCCGATGACCATTCACTAAACCTACTCTTTTGTATACATCTTTTCATTTTTTCGTGGTATACCGTACAATAGAAAGTTCAACGTCAAATGGTAACAAAATGTTTATTTAACTAACCGGTAGAAAAACCAATATTGTTTCTTATTTTCTAGGAATGTCTTTAACCGAATAAGATTCACTAATTCCGAAAAACACTTTCTACATCTAAGCCTTAATAGTACAATATACAGGGTATTGCGATTTTTGTTGGCCGGTGATTTGATTTTTGTCTTAATATTTTCTGTTTTATTTACGAAAAATAAGGAACCTTATTAATATCTATGTTACTTACATAATTTGCACATCCATTGTTGTTCACCACCATTCGGGTAATAATCAACGTGTCCGGCTGGACTCATCATTCCTACGTATCTTCCATTTGTATGAATGACGTCAACAAAAGTAGCATCTGTAGGATCTAACACTTCATCTAAAGACTCAATATGGGGCCATTCATAAAGAGGAGCAGCTGGATCCAACCCTAAAATTTAAGAATGTAAATAACGAACCCTTGAGCCAAGGTCAACAGAAATAACATTTCATAGTTAATTAAAATATAAATATGAAAAACCGTAATATAAATTGGTGTAAATGATGACACAAAACAAAAAATATTCCAAGTAGAAATAATTGAGAATTGAAAAATTTGTTGTTATTTTCACTTCCTTGTAATGACCATGTTTTTCAAATGCAGGAGTTGTGGCTAATTACTACACTAAATCTCCACCACTAAATATCCGGCTGCTAAAGCTGTATTTCCAGTCTTGCTGTATGGCGCAGAGGCCTGGAAAATAACGGAAAACCTAACAAAAAAGCTTCGAAATGTGGGTGTATCCTCAAAATATCTTGGACGACCCATACCACCAACGTAGAGGCAAAAGAAATCTTTCACAATTAAGAAACGGCAACTTGAATATCTCGGTCATATTATGAGACATGATAAATACTGTATACTGCAACTGATCATATAGGGTAAACTAGCTATCAAACGTGGACCTGGAAGAAGAAGACACTCATGGCTTCAGAACTTAGCCACTGGTTTGGACTAACATCGATCAAGTTATTTAGAAACGCCGCAAACAAAATTAAAATTGCTATGATGGTAGCCAACGTCCGCAACGAAGAAGGCGCATGAAGAAGAAGAATGATAGTATCACAAGGATTATATCCTTAACAACAATTGAAAAATTGATCAAAACAGAACTTCACACATATAAGATACACGAAAAAAAAAACGATTTAGTCCAGAGTAATAAGGATTTTCTCGGGACACTCAAATATCCAGGTAGCTGACTACTTTTTCAGTTATTGTAGACCTATAGGAAGAAAACCTACCTGTTTCCTGCCTAGAGTTCGCGTTCGATTTTTAATTATTAACAATTTAGTGCAAAAATCGCGATTTTTTAGATTTTTTGCACTCTATTCAAAAGCTAAATAGATGACATAAAATTACAAAATTCAGTTTTTTAGAACATTGAAAAACGTTCAAAATGCCGATTTTTGAAAGTTAAAAAGGTAATTTGTTGCTACACAAACTGCAAAATAAGTGAAAATCGTTATTTGTTAATAACTTTTACTAAAACTAAGTTGGGTATTGGCGTACTTAACAAACCTTCAAAATTTTAGACCGATCTATTAATTAGTTTAAGAGTGATTCTATTTGTTTATCCCAGAGACCTTTATTTTGCAATAAGATAAGACAGAAAATAATGAAGATAGGGCAATAATTCTAAGTATACCAAATGAAAGTAGAAAAGTGATAGTATAAAAATGTATTAAAAAAAGATAAAAAAATAATTAATATAGTCAAAAATCCTAATGCCAAATTTTTGAAATTTTGTAGTTTACAAACATTTAGAATAACTTTCAAAATGTCCGTAGAAACAATCTTTTTATATATTCGAAAAGATAGTATTTTATCACGAATTTTCAAATAAAAAAAATTAAAATCAATGTGAAAATCCCAATAGTTGGCTGTATGCCATAGTTTAAAAAACTCATACAGAAGTAAAAACTTCAAATTGTATTCTGGTATAAAATCCTTTATTAAAAAACTATCTAAAAAGTCATCCAAATGGATTGCAAAACGTTTTCGTTCTAATTAAGAACATCTTCAGTGCATTCTGCTGAGTAGTTTGAAACTAGCACACTATTTAAAGTGGTAACCCCATAATATATGGTTTACATATCATATTTTAATAGAATATGGTGACTACAAGTCGATGTTGTTAGATATAATAAAATACATGCTCAAAGGGCAACATGCTTCCCTGCTCGAAAATGCTAGGTACTTGCCAGTTCAATGGGCATAGACCAAAAAAATTTAGCCTGGGTTCATTTGGGACAAAGTTAGCCATATGTTTTTTTTAATTCACAGCTCATTTGTTTATAATAATTAAGGAATCTCATTAATGCCATTTTAAAGAATTGGATTTGTATTTTTTCTTAAAAAATTTGCACAAACATTGTACCTTCATAGCACCCTCTACGATTTTTAAAAATGTAGTTCAAACTATTACTAGGGGCAACCTACAAATCCACCGAGTTAAAATACCGAAAAAGCAATTTTAAACGAATATAATTTTCTGTATCTCCGGATCAACTCAATGGATTTTGATCTTTCTTTTTTTAATTTGTTTGTAATTTCTACGTACATTACAAATATGCAATTTGTTTATAAATTTATTAATTATTAAACAGTCTAATTTGTTTAAACAATTCTTGAAAAAATATTTTTTTTACAAAAATCAAGTTTTTTAATCATAATATCATTCATAATCATAGAAAAAGATAGAGTACACTTTAATAAATAATTGATTTTTGTTAGATAATTATTTATTGAAGATAATTTATTTATTAAAGTATGTATACCTTAACTGTTTCTATGATTAATTACGATAGGATAATTAAAATCATGGATTTTTGGAAAAAAAAATTTCAAAAATTGTTTAAACAAATTAGACTGTTTATTAATTAATAAATTTATAAGCAAATTGCATATTTGTAATTTACAGAAAAATTACATACAAATTAAAAAAAGGACGATCAAAATATGTTCAGTAGATCCCGAGATATAGAAAATGATAGTATGAATTTTAAGTTGCCTTTTTAGTTTTTGAACTCGTGCATTTGTCGGCTCCCAGCTCCCCCTTCACTTATCCCGACTAGTCACCAATTGAACTACATTTTTAAAAATTCGTGTAAAATGCCACCTTCACAATATTTACAAAAGACAATATTTTAAAGTTATTCTAATTGTTTATAAACTACAAAATTTCACAAATTTGGCATTAGGATTTTTTACTATACCTATTAGATAATTTTTTTATCTTTTTTTAGTACACTTTGATAGCATCAGTTTTCTACTTTCATTTGGCATACGCAGAATTGCCCTATCTTCATTATTTTCTCTCTTATGTTATTGCAAAATAAGGGTCTCTGGGAAAAACAAATAAAATAGATCGGTCTCAAATTTTGAGGGTTTGTTATGTACCCCAATACCCAACTTTTTGTGAAGCATTAAAGTTCTAAGGTAATTTTAGTAAAAGTTATTAACAAATAACGATTTTCACTTATTTTGCAGTTTGCGTAGGAACAAATTAACTTTTTAACTTTTAAAAATCGGCATTTTGAAGGAATTTTAATGTTCTACCTGGATCTTTGAGTGTCCCGAACATGGTCTATTTCTAGCTTATTACCCTGGAAGAATAGTCAAATCAGTAGACTTCAAACGGATTCCTTCCTAGTTCCTACCAAAAAATGTCTATACTTACCTGTAATTCTTCCAATTTTCTCATTTCGTTCACTTTGGGTAAAGAACCCAACACCAGCTGAAATCTGTGCTCCCATACTGTGGCCTATGAAATGTATACTTGACATTGGATAGTATATGGCATCTGCCAAAAAGTGCACAAACTTTTTAACTTGTTTGGTAATTACATAATTATGTACTCGAACTTCAACATAGAGAGAATGTGAGAGAGGGCCCCAGTCGACAACTATAACATTCCAAGGACCACTTGTAACTAAAACTGTATGATATACATAGATTATTTAGAATAGGTACATCGTATAGAAATTTTGTTAATATCAGCAAATAACAATTTATAATACGAATGAAAGTTTTACTTTTAATATTAACAATACAGGGTGTTTCATTGGGAAACGGAAATACTTTTTGTTCTAGGTATACTACATTTTTTACCCTACCGACTTTTATAACCGAGTTACAGGGTGTTTTATCGATTTTACCCATTTTTTTCCTAAGCCATAACTTTGGAACTACCCTGTATATTTTTTTGATATTTGGTACACATGTGTCTCATCTAAAACCCAAACGACCGACATACTAATCACAAGAAAAATCCAAGTCCGGATTAACAAAAAATTATAAAGTAATTGTGATCTTAAAACAACACCCTGTATATTGAAATTCTGAAAATCAGTGTGCATATTTGAAAAGAGCACAAAAACTAAGTCTAATCGTTCGCTTCAATTTTTCGGCCAGATAATTTTATGACTTTAATTTTGAAATTATATTGAATATTTTAAGAACTCTGACATTAAAAAGCAGGTATTATTAACTTTTAATTATAAATTATTAAAGCTATTGAATAAATACTCATTTTAAAATTAATCAATACTTATTTACCACATTGGAACGACCCAATTATTAATCACAAGAAAAATCCAGGTCCAGAATAACAAAAAAACATAAAGTAATTGTGATCTTGAAACAACACCCTGTATATTGAAATTTTCAAAATTTGTTTGCACATTTGAAAAGAAGTTTATTGGTTTGCTTTAATTTTTTGTGAAGGAAATTTATTGACTTTAATTTTGAAATTTAATATATTGATACCTACCTACTTTTAAATTATCTGGCCGAAAAATTGAAGCGAACGATTAGTATTAGTTTTTTGTGCTCTTTTTAAATATGCACACTGATTTTCAGAATCTCAATATACAGGGTGTTGTTTTAAGATCACAATTACTTTATAATTTTTTGTTAATCCGGACTTGGATTTTTCTTGTGATTAGTATGTCGTTCGTTTGGGTTTTAGATGAGACACATGTGTACCAAATATCAAAAAAATATACAGGGTAGTTCTAAAGTTATGGCTTAGGAAAGATATTGGCAAAATCGATAAAACACCCTGTAACTCGGTTATAAAAGTCGGTAGAGTAAAAAATGTAGTATACCTAGAACAAAAAGTATTTCCGTTTCTTAATGAAAGTATTGTTAATATTAAAAGTAAAACTTTCATTCGTATTACAAATTGTTATTTGCTGATATAAATTAAAAAGCAGATTTTTAAAGCACTTTTAACAATAAATTATTAATGTTATTAAATAAATACCCATTCTAAAAATAATCAATACTTATATACGACATTCTAACGACCCACTTACAAATTACAACAAAAATCCAGGACCGGATTAAGAAAACAATATAAAGTAATTGTAACCTTGAAACAACACCCTGTATATTGAAATTTTCAAAATCCGTTTGCACATAGGTATGAAAAGAGCACAAAAAACTAAGTTTAATCATTCGCTTCAATTTTGTGGCCAGACAATTTAATGAATTTAATTTTGAAATTATGTCGACATTGTTAATAACTCTGGGAGTTCATAATAAAAATTTCGATATAATTTCAAAAGTACTGTCAATAAATTGTCTGCACAAAAAATTAAAGCGGGATATTAAACCTAGTTTTTCGTGCTCTCTTCAGGTGTGCAAAGGAATTTAAAAAATTTCAATATAGTTCACACAAGTTTTTTCAAGGTCACAATTAGTTTGTATTTTGTTGTTAATACGGATATGGATTTTTCTTGTGATTAGTAAGTGAGTCCTTCTAACGCAATAAATAATAACTGGTTATTTTTAAAATTAGTATTTATTCATTAACTTGAATGATTCTTTTATTAAAAGTGCTTTAAAATCCTGCTTATTAATTTCAAGGTTCTTAAAAATTTGAATATATTTAATTTCAAAATTAAAGTTAATAAATTTTTGCAGAAAAAATCAAAGCGAATTGATAAACTCGGATTTTTGTGGTCTTTTCAAATGTGCAAACAAATTTTGAAAATGTCAGTATACAGGGTGTTGTTTCAAGGTCACAATTACTTTATGTTTTTTTTTGTTAATTAGCAGCTGGATTTTTTTTGTGATTAATAATTGGGTCGTTCCAATGTAGTAAATAAGTATTGATTCATTTTAAAATGAGCATTTATTCAATAACTTTAATAATTTATAATTAAAAGATAATAATACCAGCTTTTTAATGTCTAGTTCTTAAAAAATTCAATATAATTTCAAAATTAAAGTCAAAAAATTGTCTGGCCAAAAAGGGTGTTGTTTTAAGGTGACAATTACTTTATAATTTTTTGTTAATCCGGTCCTGGATTTTTCTTGTGTTTAGTATGTTGGTCGTTTGGGTTTTGAATGAGCTATATGTGTACCAGATATTAAAAAAATATACATGGTGGTTCTAAAGTTATGGCTTTGGAAAGAAATGAGCAAAATCGATTAAACACCCTGTAACTCGGACGTAAAAGTCGGTAGGGCAAAAAATTTAGTATACCTAGAACGGCCTCGGTGACCCCTATTCACCATTAAAGTATTTCCGTTTCCCAATGAAACACCCTGTATCAAAACTAAAACATTATTAGAACACTAATCTTCTGGTTACGCTATTCGTGATTTCTAAAATTTGTAAACCAACGAATTTCCAGAGCTAAGAAGACAGAGGGAGATCTATCAGGTTGCATCTCACTTCCCATCTATCCAGCACGGTAAAATTCCAACAAAGATTAATTCCCAATACTCAGATCAGGAGCAGAACTAATAAAAATAATAATCATTTTTTTGTGAAGCGGAACAAGAGCCCTCTTATTTTAGTTAATTCAGAGAGCGCTAAAAGCACTCGACCTAGTTTTAAACCTTCTTGAAGTCTCCTCAGATAGTGCATATTCGATTCTCTCTGAACCATTAAAATTTGGGCCGTCGGTATCGGTTCACGAATGAAACAAAACAACATGATGGCATAGATGCCGTGGCGGCATCTGCTAAAGACGAATGAAAATTTTACTTTTAATATTAACGATTTCAAAAATAAAACTTTATTAGAGCTAATTTTCCGGTTACACCATTCGTGGACTAAAAACCGTAGAGTGTCTCGTAAAAATGATGAATTGCTGCATCCGTACATTACAAATCCCCAAAATTTGGAGGAAAGCTAGAGTGGTAGCCTTCTTTAAGCCAGGGAAGGATCCGGCGGATACAAAGAGTTTTAGACCTGTCTCTCTTTTGTGCAACCTTTTCAAGGCATTTGAAAGAATGATACTGAACCGGATCGCTGAATATGTGGTGACTAAAATTATTCCAGAACAAGCAGGATTCAGGCCCGAAAAGTGCTGCTGCAGTCAAATTCTTAATCTCACCCAACATATGGAAGATGGTTTTGAACGGAAAGAAATAACAGGAGTAGCGTTTATAGACCTAACTGCCGCCTATGACACAGTTAATCATCAACGGCTACTCGCAAAACTCTACGAAACTACAAAGGATTTCCGACTAACAAGGTTAGTGAAATGTCTCCTCCAGAATAGACGCTTCTACGTAACGCTCCAGTCCAAGAACAGTCGGTGGAGGGACCAAAAAATGGGCTACCACAGGGAAGTGTCCTCGCGCCGATTCTATACAACATATAAACCAACGACTAACCCATACACCAACAAACAAGGCAATTTATTCACGCTGATGATACAGCTGTCTGTGGCAGCTCAGGGAAGAACCTTCAATGAAGTCGAAGTGAAACTGACAGATGCCCTGGGAGACTTAGCTCTATACTACGATAAAAACCATCTGAAACCCAATCCCACAAAAACCCAGGTATGTGCTTTTCCACCTTAGAAACAAGCATGCCCGAAGACCGCTGGAGGTGGAATGGCGTGGTCAGATGCTGGAACCCAACGAGACGCCAAAATACCTTGGCGTCCGTCTGGATAGAACTCTGTCTTACCGATACCACTGTCAAGATGTCAAGAAGAAAGTAAGTGCCAGAAATAATATCATCCGTAAGCTAACTAATACAAAATGGGGAGCACAACCACACACTCTCCGCACTTCTGCCTTAGCATTATGTTTTTCGGCCACGGAGTTTGGAGCACCAGTATGGGCAAACTCTGCTCACGCAAAGAACGTCGACGTGGCTCTAAATGAAACGGTTTGTATAATATCGGATTGCCTGAAACCGACACCCATCGAAGAGGTACACCCCATAGCTGGGATTGCTCCACCACCTATCAGGAGGAAGGTCACGTCAGAGGTACAGAGAAATAAGCAGGAGACGGACCAAAGAAATCCCTTATATGTCCACCAAACTCAGCCAAGCAGACTTAGATCTCGAAAAAGCTTCCTGAAAACATCAAGATCCATCCCCGAAGCGCCAGAGACGCGCCTAATACACCTATGGCAAGCTTCAGCTACCGCGACACATTTTCCTCCCTCAGAGGAAATGGCTGCTGGACACAATTTACCGTATCCGACTTGGAAAGCGCTAAACAGACTAAAAACCTGAAACGTAACCTGAAAAAATGGGGATACCAGGAAGACGATACCTGCGACTGTGTCGCGGTTAAGACCAGCCGGTATCTACTATGATGCACAGAGATGAGAGAGACCTGCACAGAAGAAGACTTAACTATAGCAAATGACAGGGCCATCTATGTGGCCAACCATTGGAAATACAGAATTTAAAGTTGTTGGTGTTCCGGACAGGGAAAGTAAGTACCATTCGTGCCTTCTAAAATTTGCAAGCCAACGAATTGACGGAGCTAAGAAGGTTCGAGGGAGATCTATCAGGTTGCATCTCACTTCCCGCCTGTCCAGCACGGTAAAATTCCAACAAAGATTAGTTCCCAAAACTCCGAATAGGAGTAGAACTAATAAAAATAATAAATAATAATTTTGTTGTGAAGCGAAACAAGAGCCGTCTTATTTTAGTTTGTTCAGAGAGCGCCTCGGCTTTCTTAGTTACGGCAATTCGTTGGCTAGCAAATTTTAGAAGTCAAGAATGGTGTAACCAGAAGATTAGTTCTAATAAAGTTGCGTTTTTAATATTACTTACTTACTTACTTCCTTACTTACTTACTTACTTACTTACTTACTTACTTACTTACTTACTTACTTACTTACTTACTTACTTACTTACTTACTTACTTACTTACTTACTCTGTGGCGTTACAACCCTTCGTGGGTTTTAGCCGACTCGACATTTTATTTATTTATTTATTATTTATACATATGACCTGGCCTCTAGTGACTAATCCAGGTCGTTTTTTCCTGATGGGATTACAGATATTTTTTTTTATATTTTTACATTTTTTACTCAACTATTAAATCTATTTTTACAATTAACAATTTGCCATAATCTATTAATTACGTTTAAATTTAAATAAACAATTTAAAATATTTTTGGTACTATCAACTCCCTTCTAAGTTATAAAGACAGTCCCTCTATTTTCAGAAGAGAGTTGGTAGTTTTTTTTAATTTCATGAATTATGTATTGAATTATTATTTTTATTTATTTATTTTATATTGAATTATTATTATTATAATTGTAAATATCTATTTTTTAATTTATATTTTATTTTATTTATTTTAACTTCATCTTACTCAACTTCATCAGGGTTGGATTATTGGTTGTCTTCTTCTATTATTATAGATTTCTTGTTGTTTTTTAGATATTATTTGTGTGAGATTGTTTAATATTTCAAAATATTCTTCATTTTGTAATATATCTCTTATTTCAATTCTTTCTAATCTTCTTCTCATTTCTCTATGTTCTTCATTTTCTATAGTATTTTCACAATGTAACACTATATGTTCTGGTGTACCTAGTTCTCCACATTCACAATATGCATCATCTTTTAAGTTAAATCTTTCCAAATATGTTGGGTACGGTCCATGTCCTGTTAAAAAGTGTATTAAACCTTGTTTTGGATTAAAATAATTTGGAATGTTTTCTAATATTGGTATAAAATTGTATAAACGTCTAGATTTTGTTGAATTTTCCCATTCATTTTGTCTTTTTCTATTTATTATTTCTTTTAATTCTCTTTTATTTCTTATATCTAATCCTATTATTTGTATTATTTTTTCATATTTTTCTTTTTTTAGCCAATAATTACATGCTCTTTTTTGTGTTTCTAAATGCATTGGCATTACTCCAGTTAAAACTGTGAGTGCCTGTGTTGCAGTTGTTCCAAATGCTCCCGTCATTCTTACAAGAAATCTTACAAGAAAAGTTGCGAAATTAAGTTTCCTATAACACAGAATTGGTTAAAAATTTAAAAAATAGTCACCCTTGTTGCAAAATAGCAATAATTGCGAAAAAAACCATACAAGAACAAGTATTCGCATTTTACGTTTTTCAACCATTTGTTCTACACATAGGACCTTCATGTTTTACTCAGAAAAATTTTATGATATAATAAAACAACCCTGCAAATTTCATTAAGATCCGTTCAATAGATTTTGCAAAATAAATTTTAAAATCCAGCTTTCGCAAAAAAAAATTCATTTTTTTTATGTTACAGGACTGAAAATAAAGCAGATAGCAAGTTGAATTTTTTTTTGCTTATAGAAGTATATTGTAGCTTTCATTTGCAATTTGCAAAATTATAATCGATTAACTACCACGGCGTCAGGAAATTTTTTAAATAAACATTAATTTTTGGTGCTACGCGCAGGACAGCGGCGTTCGATTCACACAAGTTGATTTCCACCAAAATTTCTTCCAATCTTTATCTAATATATTATTTTCTTACTCTATATTTTGTTGTATTTTAATATTTTAATTCCACAAAAATCAAACGTATTTTATTATTGTTTGTGAAATATGGTTTAAACAATTGCGTATGTTTAAAAATAATAAATTTTTAGTCTCTAATATGAACAAAGAAAGTTTTTGCTAAAAAAAGTGTTATTTCAAAGGATAGAGTATGTGTTTTATTTTGCAATAAACAAATTTATTTATTTATATCGAAATGTAATAAAAATTAAAATGTATTAATCATTATCAAAGGTCATTGGAATGCCCAATCAGAGCAAACTATTCGCTGTCCTGCGCGTAGCACCAATAATTAATGTTTATTTAAAAAAATTCCTGACGCCGTGGTAGTTAATTGATTTTAATTTTGCACATTGCAAATGAAAGGTACAGTACACTTCTATATGCAAAAAAAAATTCAACTTACTATCTGCTTTATTTTCAGTCCTGTAACATTTTTAAAAAATGAATTTTTTTTGCGAAAGCTGGATTGCAAAATTTATTTTGCAAAATCTATTGAACCGATCTTAATGAAATTTACAGTATTGTTTAACTGTATTAGAAAGTTTTTTTGGGTGAAATATGAAGGTCCTAAGTGTAGCGTAAATGGTTGACAAACGTAAAATGCAAATACTTGTTTTTGTATGGTTTTTTCGCAGTTATTGCTATTTTGCAACAAGGGTGACTATTTTTTAAATTTTTAACCAATTCTATATTGTAGGAAATTTAATTACGCAACTTTTATGTCTATACAACTTTTCTCGAAAATGAATACTTTTAAAGTTATAATCAAACAACCAAGAAAAAAATCGAAATTTTCCTTCATTTTTTGACATTTTGATTATTTAAACAATGTTCCGGACCTTTTTGAGAGGGAGGATAACTCAAATATTATTATTTGAGTTATTTTCAAGCAATTTCTGCAAAAAAATTTGAGTCACCTCTCAACGTCCAAATGTACTAATATTTCTACAGATGCGCCCTGGTCTATATTCCTTCTGTGCTAGACTAGCAATGCTATGCATGATCTTTGTTGCCTTTTCACATACACAATTCATGTGTTTTGTAAATAATATTTTTGTTCGTCTATTATAATACCTAAATATCTTGTTTCCATTTTTCTTTTTATTATTTTCCCTCTAATTTTTATAATTGTATCTCTTTCTAAATTTCCTTTTATTAAACTATATGTTGTTTTTGAATCTGATATTGTTAATTTTACTTTATTCATCCAATCATTTACTCTTATTAATACTTCATTTGATTTATTTTCTAATTCTTTTCTTGAGTTTGCATCTATGATCAACAACAAATCATCTGCATATGCTATGCTTCCAAGCACTTCAGGATCTATAGTCAATTGTTCCAACAGTTCCTCTAGCATTACATCCCAGAACATAGGTCCACAAACTGATCCTTGTGGACATCCTTTTGTGATATGTTTTGTCTTTTTTCCTGTTGGACAGCTTAGGCTTGCATATCGGTCTTGACAGTAGTTTCTGAGACTTCCGTACAGATTCTTTGGACATCTCATTCTTCGAAGTCTTTCAAAGAATGACGGCCACCAAAGATTGTCAAAAGCCCCAGACACGTCTATAAAGATCATTAAAACATACTTTTTTAACCCGACTCGACAACATGCCTCCACTGTTTTCTGTCTTGAGCAACCTCCATTCAACTCTCCACTTCCATAGTGCTTAGGTCTCCTGCTATATTATCTCGCCACCGAAGTCGAGGGCGTCCGCGTGGTCTCGTTCCAGTTGAGACTTCCTCCCACACCAGTCTTACTATTCTTTGGTCAGAATGTCTTCTGAGGTGTCCTGCCCATGGGAGTCTTCTGGACTTTATTTCTTTTATGATGTTGGCGTCTGGGTAAAGTTCTTCGAGCTCTTTGTTAGTTCTTATCCTATATTGTCCTGATGCTTCATCCAGCACAGGACCAAAGATCTTCCTTAGGATTTTTCTTTCCCAAACACATAGTTTCTCTTCGTTTGCCTTTGTTATCGTCCACGTTTCGCTTCCATACATCACAACGGGTTGTATGATTGTTTTATAGACTTGTATCTTCGTACGTCTTGTTAGGTGTTTCGATTTTATAAGGTTTTGGAGGGCAAAAAGACATCTGTTGGCGGCCTGTATCCTGTTGTTTATTTCTTGTGATCCGTTATTGTCTTCAGTTATTGTTGTTTCAAGATACTTGAATTATCTAACGCGCTCAAAGTTAAAGTCATCGATGGTGATGTTCTGACCAATTCTGTCTCTGCTTTGGTTATTGCGGCTCATATACATAATATATTTCGTCTTGCTTTCGTTGATTTGGACCCCCATCTGCTCTGCTTCCTTATAGAAACTCACGAAAGTTTCCTTCATCCTTAATCGTGTGTTTCCTATTAGATCGATATCGTCTGCAAATGCCAGTAGTAAGTTTCGTCCTTCTCGATGAAATACTTTATTCGGTTTTTCGATTCTTGCACTTCAGATTAGGTGCTCCAGAGCTAAATTGAAGAGTTACGATAAAAGTGCATCTCCGTCCCTCCATTGTATTTTTGATATTGTTAATATTAAAAGTAAAACTTTCTTATTTTCTTACTTTCTTATTTTGTTATTTTGTTGGGCATTCTCTGATGAGACCCTAAGAAGGGTTGAAACTAGTTAGGGTGCTTTTGGCACTCTCTGAACTAACTAAAATAAGACTGCTCTTGTTTCGCTTCACAATGAAATGATTATGTAATAAATTTATAATACGTTTAAAATGACATCCTTAATTCGTTTAACGAAATAAGAATAGTTAATGTGTAAATGGATTAAACTATGATAAACTATGCAACAAAAAACTGGATGAAAGGTTACAGATCCTTTCTTATTAGTCCTTAACTTTAAACCCAGAAACAGCAGAATATTATGTTACGAATTCCTTGGACCGACCGTAGGACAAATAGTTCAATTTTAAGAGAGCTAAAAGTTAGCCAACGACTCTCCAGTAAAGTTCATCTCCAACAATTAAAATACTTTGCACATGTTATGAGAGCCAACACAGAAAACATGGACAGACTCATTATACAAGGAAAAATGGAAGCCGAAGATCGCGAGGAAGATCCCCAACAAGATGTATCGAACAAATTACAGGAATATGTAAAATAGTCCAGGGCGCATCTGTTTTGAGATGGACGTTGAGAGGTGACTCATATTTTTTTACAGAAATTGCTTGGAATTCACTCATATAATAATAATTGAGTTATCCTCCCACTCAAAAAGGTATGGTACATTGTTTAAATAATCAAAATGTAAAAAAATTAAAGAAAAATTCGATTTTTTTCTTCGTTTTTTTTATTATAACTTTAAAAGTATTTACTTCCGAGAAAAGTTTCAATGACATAAAAGTTGCATAATTAAATTTCCTGTAATATAGGATGGGTTAAAAATTTAAAAAAGTGTCATCCTTGTTGCGAAATAGCAATAATTGCGAAAAAACCATAAAAAAACAAGTATTCGCATTTTACGTTTTTCAACCATTTATGCTACACTTAAGACCTATCACGGCGTCAGGAATTTTTTTAAATTAAACATTAATTTTTGGTGCTACGCGCAGGACAGCGGAGTTCAATTCACACAAGTTGATTTCCACAAAATTTCTTCCAATATTTATCTAATATATCATTTAGATATACAAAAAGAACAATAAATAAAATAAGAGTTACACAACGCGCTATGGAAAGATCAATGTTAGGTATTACCATCAGAGATAAAGTACCAAACCTAGAAATAAGAAGAAGAACAGGAGTCACGGAGGCAGTTGAAAGAATAGCCATGGCTAAATGGGCTTGGGCAGGACATGTTGCCAGACTGACGGATGACAGATGGACCAAAAAGATTCTGGAATGGCGACCAAGGCAGGAGGCATATCGAAGCAGAGGACGACCACCGACTAGATGGACGGATGATATCAAGCGCATCACCACAAATTGGATGCAAGAAGCTCAAGATAGAAATAGGTGGAAATTTTTACGGGAGGCCTACGTTCAGCAGTGGACAAATATAGGCTAGTTGATGATGATGATGATATCATTTTCTTAATCTATATTTTGTTGTATTTTAATATTTTAATTCCACAAAAATCAAACTAATTTGTTTATTGTTTGTGAAATATTGTTTAAACAATTGCATATGTTTAAAAATAATAAACTTTTATTCTCTAAGTTAAAATATATAAACAAAGAAATTATTTGCTAAAAAAAGTGTTATTTCAAAGGACAGAGTATGTGTTTTTATTTTGCAATACACATATTTATTTATCTATATCGAAATTTACTAAAAATTAAAATTTATCAATCATTATCAAAGGTCATTGAAATACCCAATCAGAGCAAACGTATCGGCTGTCCTGCGCGTAGCATCAAAAATTAATGTTCATTTAAAAAAATTCCTGACGCCATGGTAGTAAACCGATTTTAATTTTGCAAATTGCAAATGAAAGGTACAGTATTCTTCTATATGTAAAAAGAAATTCAACTTGTTACCTGCTTTATTTTCAGTGCTGCAACATTTTGAAAAATTGAATTTTTTTTGCGAAAGCTGGATGGCAAAATTTATTTTTCAAAATCTATTGAACTGATGTTAATGAAATTTACAGTATTATTTTATTATATTATAAAGTTTTTCTGGGTAAAATAGGAAGGTTCTAAGTGTAGCATAAATGGTTGAAAAATGTAAAATTCGAATACAGTAGAACCCCGATTATCCGTGCTCCTCGGGACCGAAGGGTGGCACGGATAATTGAAAAGCACGGATAATCCGAACATGTATTTCTTATGTATAATACATATGTAGGTATACACATACATATGTACCTACCATAAAAAATAACAGAAAAAAATAAATCTTTCATTATGAGTCTCTTTTTCGTCATAGAGAGTTTCCGTCAAGTGATTTACGATGACGATATTTTATAAAACCTCAAAAACGCAACTTGAGTATGGGCCATTCCACGAACATACGCCTGTTTTGGATTAATTCGACAACGAATATTTTACTGTGCAAAATAAGAAGAACGAAAGTAAATTGCAAATTACATTGTTGTTTATTGTAATAATTAGTAGCGCCATTTACTTTCGTACTTCTTATGTTGCACAATAAAATATTCGTTGTCGAAGTAATCCAAAACAGGCGTATGTTCGTGGAATGGCCCATAATAGAAAATCATAGCACGGATAATCCGCAGCACGGATAATCCGCACCCGGATAATCGGGGTTCTACTGTACTTATTTTTTTTGGTTTTTTCACAATTATTGCTATTTTGCAACGAGGGTGACAATTTTTAAAATTTTTAACAAATCTTATATTATAGAAAATTTAATTACACAACTTTTATGTTACTGCAACTTTTCTCGGAAATGAAAACTTTTAAAGTTATAACCAAAAGACGAAGAAAACAAACGAATGTTTCCTTCATTTTTTGACATTTTGATTATTTAAACAATGTTTCGGGACTTTTTGAGTGGGAGGATAACTCAAATATTATTATATGAGTTATTTTCAAGCAATTTCTGCAAAAAAATATGAGTCACCTCTCAACATCCAAATGTACCAATATTTTTACAGATGCGCCCTGGTCTAAAGACCTATGCATGAGTTAAACGAAATGGCTAGAGACAGAGATTTTTGGAGACGGACAATACACGACATCACGTTGACCACTACACTTCCTCGGGGGGTCCGGATTGAAGAGACACGTCTTAAAGGAAAATTCATTACTTCTAGCTTACTTAGTGTACACGCACCTACGGAAGAAAAAGGAGACAACGCAGAAGATGGATTATACGACATCTTAGATGAATAATTATTATGACCGATGTCCCGAAGATAATTGCTGGAGACTTTAATGCAAAAATTGGCAAAGAGCGATTTTTCCAGCCAACTATACGATGTGAGAGCTTACACGAAAAGTCAAATGATAACGGGTTGAGACTAATAAACTGTGAAAGCACCAAAAATATGATAGTAGAACGAACAAGATTTACATATAAGATGATACGCAAAGGAACATGAACATTCACTGACAACGAAACCTGATAGGTCACATCCTGATAGATGCAAAACATTCTTCCGACCTTAAGGACGTCAGAAGCTACCGAGGTCCAAACATAGATAGTGACCACTTTCTTGCAATGGCAAAAGTTAGAGGAAGAATATCAAACTTAAAGAAGTAATTAAACTTAAATTAATGAAAATATGAAAAAAGACAGACGTAATGACAGAGAAGTAATGGAAGACAACTGGATGAAGAAATTCAGGGCCTGGGAGCGAGGAATTGTGGACAAAATGTAAAAACATAATAACTGAGAAGGTAACAGAAATATTGGAGACAACCCAACCAGTTAAAAAACTAATGGTTTAATAAGGAGTTTCAAGAAGCAACAGATAATAAAAATAGAGCATACCTAAGGACAAATCAAGCAAGATACACTAGAATAGCAAAGTAGGAATACCTGAGCCTAAGAAGAGAAGAAAAAAAGAAACATAACTTTTAATAAAACTGATGACAGTAAGATTGCATTTTTTGCGTAATTTTCACAGAAGTAGAAGTTTTTGGTTTTAAATAAAAAATTTAGTAAGGAAACCTTAAATAATCTAAATTTAATTTGGATTATTCACTTACCATCTTTCAGTTCCTGTACCCAAGGCGTGTCTTTGTCATGTGTCCATCCGTGAATAATGATTTTAGTTGACAATTTAGGATCAAACTTCGAATTTTGTAAAAGATAAGTATCTCCAATGAACAATTGATAAGGAGTGCTTAGGTTACTCCTAAAAATATTTGCCTTAATAATGCCTGTGTTCATTGCTTATTTAGTCCCTTTACTCACGGTTTTTGCTCCAAATTTTAAAGAACCTATTGGATTGACATGAAATTTGGCACATTTTAAGAAAAAAAAAGTAATATTGTGTCGATGTATTATGCTTTTGTCCTGGGGCTGTTTCCCCTTCCCCCTTCACGGCGGTGAAAAACATACGTTCAAAATAGATCTGGAAATGGATAAACTGACCTATTCTATGCAACTTCTGTTCTATGGTATTTTTTTTACAAAGCACATAAATACTTTTCGAGTTATTTGCGAGTGAATATGATTATTTTTCAATAAAAAACACGTTTTAGACGGTTTTTCGCAAATAACTCATAAAGTAAGTATTTTATCAAGAAAAAAACATTTTTAGAGAAAATATATCTTACAAAGAAGTGAAAAATGCTATATGTATCAGGTCTATAAAACCAGCAGAAGCGGAGCTGTAGCTAATGAAGAATAGGCTCATATTTGTCAAATTTCAAATCGAATATTTCAACGTCAAATAACCAATAAATGAAGCAATTTTCGGGGAAAACTCATTACAATTTTTTTAAACGGTTTAAAAAACCTTTATTTTTGTCTTTTTTAAAAGTTTCTAGTTTTGGTAAAAAAAATCGGGAAAATCATCCCTTAGTTCGAATCTCAAATGAAATTAATCGTTACTGCTTCACAAGTTGCTTTACTCGTGTATGTATTATTTATATGATCTGTAAGTTTTATCGGTTCAAAGTTATTATTTTTGAAAAAATTTGGTTTTAGGGTTTTTAATTTTCAATTTTGAAAAAACGCTTTTTTTTTCAAAATAACTTATTAATAACTTATTAAAAATAAATTATTAGTGAAACCAAAAATCTAAAAGAGTAAAAAAATCTAAGTTTTGCTTTTCTGAATACTTCAGATTTTTTGTTTTTCTGTAAGACAAAAATGGGTTAAGGTATTAGCTGTTCAAAATTTGCATATTATACTCGTGTTGATTGACTCGTTCAAGCCCTTTCAAAAATAAGCACTTTGAACCGATCAAACTTACAGATAATACATACATGAATAAAGCAACTTGTGAAGGCGTAACGATTAATTTCATTGGAATGCTAATTGGGATAATTTTTACGATTTTTTTACCAAAAAAAGGGATCAACTTTATTTTGAAAATAACTTGCTTACTAAAAACAAAAATAAAGCTTTTATAAACACTTTAAAAAAGATGTAACGGGTTTTCCCCAAAAGGTTTGTCATTTTTTGGTTATTTCACGTTGATATATTCGATTTGGAATTTGACGAATATGAACCTATTTTTCTTTAGCTACAAAGAGACCTCATACATACACCATTTTTGTACTTTTTTATAACCTATATTTTTGTTAAGAATGTTTTATTCAATAATATTTTTTACTTTTTGAGATATTTTCGAAAAACCGGTTAAAAGCGTTTTTTTGTTGAAAAATGAACATTTTCGCTCGCAACTAACTCGAAAAGTAATAACTTAATGAAAAAACGCTACGGAACAAACGGTGTTTAGAATAAGCCAGTTTATCTATTTCCAGACTTATTTTGAACTTATATTTTTTTATCCCCGAGAAGGGGTGAAACTCAGCCCCACGGCAAAAGCATACATCGGCACAATATCACTTTTTTTTCTTTGACATGTTAACTATTTGTATGCCAAATTTCATGTCAATCGAAGCGGTTCTGCAAAATTTTAAAAGTAGATTTTGCAATATTTTACCGTGAGTGAATGGACTAATTATGTAGTCGAAAATATATTAATATAAAAGTATATTATTAAAAATAAGGTAGCTTACCTGTGGAATAAATGAAAAGTAATATCATTTTCCGGAGGGCTGTACTTATATTGTCTATTTAAAAGTAAAGATAAAGGGAATAGACCTTGTGTTTTTTGAAAAAAATATAATACTAAAAAGAATCTTAGTTGCATGCTTCACATTTCACATTCACATTTTAACACTTAAAAACGCAAGGTCAGCAAAAGTATTACATGCATACAATATCTATTATTTCATAGAATTATAATATTTTGTTAAGTGTGCAATGTTTACACCAAACTAAACATACAGGGTACATCATAAAAAAGTTAATAATATAATTTTATTTACATATTTTCATTCTTCAAGGTGCACTATTATATAACATATTTTAAAGACAAATAACTTTACCGAAAAAGTATCTTCTCCTTATATTAGGCCTCTTGACCTGTTCTTAACCGATTTTGAGCTTGTATTCGTAGCTGTGATGTTGACTGCCAGCTATCTTACCACCTTTTAAAGGGCCGTTAAAACAAGCTGATTCCACTCTCGCCTTCTCTGTCTTTCCCACCGTACTATATGTTGTATGTTACAGAGATCTCTTATTATATCGTTCGGTATTTTGTCTCTCAGTGTTTTCCCAGTTATTGACCTCAACATTCTCATTTCTGATGTTCTCAATATCCTCTTGGTTTCTGCTGTGTCACATCTTGTTTCTATCGCATACGTCATGATCGGTCTTACACATGATTTGCATATGCGTACTTTCCCATCCAGCCTCATATTTATATTTCTCCAGATGACATCCTTCAGAGATCCTGACACGTAATTGGCTTTATTTGCTTGCTTTCGGACGCTCTCTTTAATATCTCAATAACTGCATATTTCGACTCACAGATATTAGAATCTCGAAATTTGTCCAATTAGTTCGTTGTTAATTACTATTTTGCATCTCATGGGTTCCCTTGACACTACCAGGGATTTGGTCTTAGCTGTTGATATTTTCATTTTTCGCCACTGTATTGGAAGTTTGTGCCATTCGCTGTAGGTTATCCTCGTTATCGGAGATTAAGATTGCGTCGTCAGCATAACAGAGGATTTGCTATTTGTTTTTCTGCCATCTTATATCCTTTTCCTGTACTTTTAATGTTTTCTATGATTTTGTCCATTACTAAATTAAAAAGCAATGGACTCAGGCTATCCTTGTCAGATTCCCGAGTTGATTTCTACTTCCAATGTTAGTTCATTCTCGACTTTTATTCTGGTTTTGTTCTTCGTATTAATGTCTTTAATTATCCTTATCATCTTTTTGGGCTGATTTTTCTCCTTCAGCAGTCTTAGCACATCTTCTAATCTTACACAATCGAAAGCTTTGGTCAGATTTATAAAGCACATAAATGCTGGTTTATTATATTCCAGTGCTTTCTTAGCAATTTGTCTGGCTGTGAATATGGCGTCTATTGTGGACCTATTTTTCCGGAAACCTTGTTGTTCCTCACTAAGAGGTAACACAGAAGGGGCGGCGTACGTCGACTGAACCCCCGCTGTGATGTCGATAGCGACGCATCCCTTACTATACTTTGATGCTGTGACACACACCAGACGCTGTTAAAATTTTCGATGCAGCGACTCTCTGGCGACATATCCTGGAACCCATCCACCGCCAATCGGTTTTATGACTTCGACGGCATATCATAAATGCGTGTATCGTGGTACAAAACAGACGTTTGAGCGGTTTTCTAGCGAATTCTGTAGTGAGTGTTGTCAGATCGTGTTTTTGTGATGGAAAATACAGATGTAGAAAAGTTAATTAATGAAATTCAGATGAGACCAGCTATTTAGGATATGTCTATTGATGAATATTCAAACATAATAATAAAAAAACGAGACTACTACTAGATTACAAAAGATAGCTGAATTTTAATATTCAAAATCGGTATACGTCAATAACATTTATTTTTACGGCTTCCAATCGAGCAATTCTCTTAATTTTATTTAATCAGAAGTAGGTAATTAGAGTAGAGTAGAGTAAATTAATATGCTTTAGTTTAATCCAAAATTAATATGCTTTAGTTTTGTAATAATTAGTTTATTTATAACAAAATAAAATCACATAGTAACAAACACAAACCCATATTCGTCGACTATATGAAATGAGGGGAATCGAAACCCAGCCACATATGGTGGTCAAGTGACCTAGTCAAGTAGTAGACTAGGTCTACCACCTAGTGTTTGGTGTCCACCCCTAGTGGGTGGTCCTGGTTGTATTATATTTTAATGGTATGTAGAATACAAAGACAGTATTTTTAAAATATTTAGTTCGTTTAAAAGGATGAAAAACATGTGATACCCACCCGCAAGCTCTGAACAAGCTACGGGGTTTCAGAATTGTGGAATGGGTATCATGAATATTTGTGTCTCGTATGTAACCTGCAACTTTCATAAAAATAAAGATAATAAACAGTTATCTTACCTTAGCGTTACAAATAGTTTTTCTTCTGGCGATATGCTTTCTCTCATAACAGTGTTATTTCTTGTACATGGCTCTTTAATAATTGCTAATAACTCCTGAAAAGATTTTTTAGACATTCTTGTAACATTAGAAAACTTTTCTGGGTCTTCATCAACTTCCTTATATAATGTGTAATAAAATCCTTTATATTTTCGTCTCTTATGATGGGATGTATCCAATATCTGCGATTCTTTTTTTCTTTAATCTAAGATTAAGTCATCACTTTCAGCCATCGTATCGTACAGCAGCCAACACGCGACTAAATTTGACAACGAAATTCAAATCAGCTCAGTTGGTGCTGTTACACCGCGCCATGTGTTTTAAGTCGACGCGACATCGACTCGACGCATGCCGCCCATACGCCGCCTGGTCTGTCCTTGCCCTAATTGTGTATTCCTCACTTATTGTGTACTACATTGCGAAAAAGTATCCTTATTAAAAATTAACGGTTTTACCGATAACTGTATTATAGTAATGAGCCGCATAATTGTTATAATGCTTAATGAGGTTTTCTTATTTTCTATATACCGGGTGTCCCAATAAGAATGGCTTTCGGCCATATCTCAATAACCGTTTATAGTACAGCTTTGAGAAAAAAAAATTATAACAAAAGTTGCCTAGAGAAAAGCCTGGAAATTATTTTCATAATTGTGGGTCCACCGTTAGAGGGCGTAATTAAATATCAAAAATTAAAAAATCTACATTTTACAAAATTTTTCTAATGAAGGGGCACTGGAAATTCAATCATTGAATTCTTCATAAAATTCTGCGCATATTTTATTTCACAAGTTTAAGTCTACCTTTGCAAATAAAAGTTGGGGGTGAGTGGGAACCTTGTTATGACAAAATGGCTGTAAGTCCGGTTCTGCTAAATTAAATTTTGCAATCTTGGTCTTGTTGAAAACAGATCTTTTTCAACAATGTAAGAGTTATAATTTCGGACCTGCCTAATAAGTAGTATGGCTAGGAGGCGTAATTTAATTTTTTCAGAAATCTAGTTTTCTTTGGAAAATATTAAATACAAGTATGCATTTTTAATCTTGTACTATAAAATTATATTAAATTAGCAATAGAATAGCGAAAACCGCATGTCGATACCTTTTTTCTATCTCGAGATATCTTCAGAAACGTGTAAATTTTAAATATTATAACTGTTACTGTCACCGGTAAACTAAGTTAATGAAAAGTAGTGCGCTATGGAAAAAACAAAGAAACATTTGCCAGATGTCAACGTATATAAATATAATTATTTAAAACAACAATAAGACAAACAACACTATAAAATATAACAAAGAAATAAAAACAACTATTTAGTGACGACCTAAATGTTCAAATTGTTGCCCATCATTTTCGATGCAATCATTTACTACACTACTACTACACTACTTGAGAAAATATGATCCAGAGAATACGAAAAGCCACTCAAAACATTTCGGTAGCAGAAATTGAGACTGGTTAATCTACACTTGAAAGAGTAAATGCTTGCATCGAAAATGATGGCAACAATTTGAACATTTAGGTCGTCACTAAATAGTTGTTTTGCAGTCATGTAGTTTTCGACATGCAGTTTTCGCTATTCTATTGCTAATTTAATCTAATTTTATAATACATGATTAAAAATGCATACATACTTGTATTTAATATTTTCCAAAGAAAACTAGATTTCTGAAAAAAATTAAATAACGCCTCCTAGCTGGCATACTACTTATTAGGCTGGTTCGAAATTATAACTTTTACATTGATGAAAAAGATCTGTATTCAACAAGACCAAGTTTCCAAAATTCTATTTAGCAGAACCGGAGTTACAGATATTTTTTCACAACAAAGTTCCCACTCACTCCCACCTCTTATTTGCAAAGGTAGACTTAAACTTGTGAAATCAAATATGCGCAGAATTTTATGAAGAATACGATAATCGGATTTCCAGTGACCCTTCATTAGAAAAATTTTGTAAAACTTAGATTTTTTAATTTTTGATATTCAATTACGCCCTCTAGCGGTGGACTCATAATTATGAAAATAATTTCCGGGCTTTTCCCGAGACAACTTTTGCTATAAAATTTGTTTTCTTAAAGCTGTACTATAAACGGTTCCTGAGATATGGCCGAGAGCCATTCTTATTGGGACACCCGGTACAGTTCCTTTTATGTACAGTTACGGCAATCGTCATGACCACGCTGTCGAAGCCACTGATCTATGTTTCTTTCAGTATTAATAAACCTAATTAATCATAAACGTTTGCGAAACGTGTAGCTTTAAAACTATAAGCGAGACACATAATACCTATATAAAATAAGCGAGAGTAGTAACTCTATGCTAAATGCGACCTCCTGACTGGACCAATTCTAACATTATACTTTTAACACCAATGCGCGAGAGTAATACGAGTATCTCTAAAACTAATAAGTGCGACGACAAAACTGGTCGAATTCTAGATTGATACAAAACTAACTAAAACAAATACGCGAGAGTTTTAGTAACTCTAAACTAATAAAAGAAGCGACCAGATAGATTGGATTGCAAGTGAATACTTTTTCGCTAATACGCGAGAATTTTCACTCTAAACTAATAAATTCGACGAATCCTCCTGAACGGACGAATTCTGACTATTTGTATATGTGGTAAATGTATGTATGTATTTATGAATTTTTTAGTACATAATAAATATTAAAAAGAAACAATAACAAACGACATAAAGCCAAGCAATAATATGAATATTATAATAATGTCTTTTTTTAGTTATTAATAGCTGATCCAAATGAAAAAAAAGATAGAAAAATTATATTGGAGGAGGAAAAATATAACTCAACAGATTTTATGACCCTGTGGAAATTTGACGGGATTTTGAAGTATACGCCACTGTTTTATGGGTGGTATTCAGACAGTTCCTCCGGTGGATACAACATGCCTATAGCGTATTTTGTTACGGGATTGGCAGTTTATGGTTACAGCTTCTTTGCTACATTGAGAAAGTATGTAATATTTCTACTAAGTATTAAATGAAAATAGTTTTATGCCTTGTAGTTCAGTCATTTGGTCAAAAAAGGGGATTACCTGGAAAGTTTTCCGGGAGTTTTGAAAGTTAGTTATTTTATGGATTTTGGTACAAATATATGCTCTTTTTGAATTTCAACTTTGCTACCTCGTATCTCCGCCGCTCGCGGCACCATATTGAAAAAATGGCGCATAATAACAGTTTTTTGGGAATATCTCCTTTCCGACTCATTTTACGAAAAAAAAACATCTATGTACAAAATTAAACTAGAAACCTACAATTTATTTATTAACAATGTCTTCTGTAAAATCAATAGTATTCGCATACCAGCGTCAGAAAGTATTATTCATCTACACCGCCACGTGTTTTTCGTTTATTTTTTTAAAAGTTTCTACTACTGCCTCCGGTATTAATCCTTTCCAGTCAGATGATCTCATTTTGATGATCTCTAGTTTCTCATTTCGCACTCTTTTGATAGAGTACGCTTTTGATAGAGTATGGTTATCCGAAACTCGTATAACCTTTAAATGAAAATAATGTGGATAGTCGAGATATACGGGTTATTGTCAATCTCTACCGTAATCAAAAAGCGAAGGTTAGAATCGAAAATGTCGAATCAGAAGCTATAGAAATCAAAAGATGTATTAGACATGGTTGCGGGTTGTTATTGAATCTGTACAGCGAAGCAATATAGACCAGGGCGGATCTGTGAAAAAACGTCTATTTTTGGATGTGTGAAGTGGCATTCGGATTTTTGCAGACAAAGTTAGGTGACAACTTCAGTAATTATAATTGACTTATGCTCCTTCTCAAATATGCCCGGAACATTAATAAAAAAATTAAAATATTTAAAAATTTCGAAAAACATCGATTTTTTTCTACTTTCTTTGCTTTTAAAACGATTCATTTTGGAACAAAGTCGTAGGCAAATAAACTAAAGATAATTGAATTTTGTATGATAAATGACTGGTTAAAAATGTCTGAAATGTTTACCCTTTCTGCAAAATAGCAATAAATACAAAATATGGGGGCAAAATAAGCCTGTTTTTATTCAATGTTTTTCAACCACTTTGGTTGCACTTACAACTTTCGTATATCGCTTAGAAAATTCTTACAACATACTTAAATCGTTTACCAAATTTCATTAAAATCGACCTGATAGATTTTGCAGAATAATTTTGCAATCAAATTTTTTTTTTAATTCAAATTTTTTAAAAACTTTCTGAAGAAAAAGTAGACCATTTAGAAGTTTGCTAATTTTTTTACATATAAAGAGGTTCTCTACCTCTTTAATACACTTTAGAGAATTAAAATCGGATTATTTAAGCGGCCTCAGCACTGTTTTAAGGTTATAAACATTTTTTTTGCTTATAAACAAATGCAGTGAAAACGTTTGAGTTGGCATAAATTCATTTTCTCGAGAATATGCGTCTCTGGAGGTAAATCTCGAAACAGGTCGATTTTTATTTTTGAATTCTAATTTTTTGGTATATACTAGTGATAATGTGACTAGTGACGTCATTCGTCTGAGCGTGATGACGTAATGGACGATTTTTTAAATGAGAATAGGTGCCGCGTGATAGCTCAATCGAAAGGCTATTCAATTTTGTATTCACTAATATAAACATTAACATAATATTTGTATAGGGTTTGAATTAAAAAAAAATTTTGAATTAAATTAATTCCAATATTTAGATTACGTCATCACACCTAGATGGATGACGTCACTAGTATGATATTTATGTCAAAAAATTATAATTTAAAAATAAAAATCGATCTGTTTCAGGATTTATCTTCAGAGTCGCCAATTCTCAAGAAAATGAATTTATTCCAACTCAAACGTCCTCACTGTATTTATTTATAAGCCAAAACATTGTTTATAACTTTAAAACAGTGCTGAGGACGCTTAAATAATCCGATTTTAATTCTGTAAAGTGTATTAGATAGGTAGAGAACCTCTTTATATGTAAAAAAATTAGAAAATTTCCAAATGGTCTACTTTTTGTTCAGAAATTTTTAAAACTTTTTTAAAAAAATTTAGATTGCAAAACTATTATGAAAAATCTATTAAGTCGATTTTAATGAAATTTGGTGGACGGTTTAAGTATGTTGTAAGAATTTTTTAAGCAATCTATGAAGGTTCTAAGTGCAAAGTGGTTGAAAAACATTGAATAAAAACAGTCTTTTTTGCCCTCTTATTTTCTATTTGTTGCTATTTTGCAGAAAGGATAATAATTTAAGACATTTTATACCAGTCGTATATTATACAAAATTCAATTATCTTTATTTTCTTTCTGTACGACTTTGTTCTAAAATGAATCGGTTTAAAGTTATAAGCAAAGAAAATAGAAAAAAATCGGTTTTTCGAAATTTTTAAATATTTTAATTTTTTTATTAATGTTCCGGGCGTATTTAAGACGGAGCATAAGTCAATTATAATTGCTGAAGTTGTCACCTAACTTTATCTGCAAAAATCCGAATGCCACCTCTCACATCCACCTCAAAATAGATCCGTCCTGGTCTAAAACGCCTCATTAGAATGTTGAAGACAAAATTTTAAGCGGAAAATTTCATAGTCTCACAAGCCACGGAAGATGCGGATACACTAATCATCAATACCGCAATAAATGTTTCACCAGCACTTGATACCGTAAGATTGGTCGGCGAAGATATAGATCTTCTGAGTCTTTTCACAGTTCTATGTACGCGATCAAACGTGTACTTTCTCAGACCAGGAAAAGGAAGAATTTCCCAACAAATATATTCCACTGAAAATATCATATATAAAACAGTTGCAGATTTTTATTTTTGCATGCCTTCAGTGGCTGTGATACAACAGGTGCACTCTTTAGCCAAGGAAAAATGAGGTTCATTAATGTATTCTGAAAAAATCCTGATTTCAATGAGGCTATTGAGGTATTTAAAAATCCAAACGTTGATCCAGAGATTATTGCTAAAGCAGGAGAACGTTTCCTTCTTCAATTATACGGTTACAGTGATGTGAAAAGTAAGAAAAATATGTCTTTAAACGAATATAGATATCCTCGAGAAAAAAGTTTTCCTGTAGTTGGCTTTATACCATGTATTACAAAAAACATAAGATCCTTTATAAAAGGTATATTTGTTAAAGTCCCTATAAAGGGCTACATCACAGAAGAGAACTAGTTTTCGATCAGATGACCGATCATCATCAGTGTTTACGTCATCTACGAGCAATGATTTTTCTTCGGTAACAAAATATGACTTTCTGCTAAGTGAATCCTTCTTTTAGTTTTCGTTAATTTACAATAAGAATCTTAATCTTTATATTATTTGCATTTACAGATCACCTAACTCTTCCGTGGAACTATTTTTTCAGAACCTGCTAAATTTGTTAGATGACCTGCCCCATAAAAGTAGAAAAATTTTATGCGGGGACTTTAACATTGATTATGCTGCTGCTAGTGCTACACAAATATCCTTGGTCAACATATTTGAATCGTATGGTCTAACAATGCACGTTGATTCACCTACAAGGATTACAAAAACTTCATCTACCATAATTGATTATACTGTCTCAGATTTTTCACCCCTTGATGTCCACTCTACAATTATTAATGCTGGACTATCTGGTCATGAATCAGTTTATACGAAGTTTAATATCTTAAGCAAACCCTCCTCGAAAACCCGACGTGTAGGCAGGATTTTTTCCATCCGGAACTTTCGTAATTTCCAAAATTTATGCTTAACCTCTGAGTGGCGCTTTCCTGCTATGGACGTGGATAATAATTTCAGTGCTTTTTTAGATAAGCTTGTCTGTATCTTCAATAAAGCATTTCCTTTAATTGCAATTAAGCCAAAACATCGCAAACCCTGGACTACTAAAGGTATCCGAATATCTTCCAAGAATATGCGTTCTCTTCTCTATATCAGGAAATTTACTACCAACGTCTCTATCACTTAATATATCACCAAGTACAGGGCAACTTATCTTAAACTTATAAAATCAGCTAAAAAAGACTACTACCATAACCGTCTGGGATGCTCAAAAAGTGTTACAAAAGAAACTTGGTCCATAATAAACGATCTTCGGAATAAAACCCACACTGCTCAAACAATTTCCCTTTCAGACCCTGAAAATTTAAATGAATACTTTGTTAATGTGAGTAAAAATATTACATCAACTATTTTGCAACAACAAGATTCCATTGCCTATCTCCCTAATTCAAGAAAAGTCTCGAATTCATTCTTTATAAAACCAGTCGATAAATCTGAACTGATCCAAACAATCAATAGTATCAAAAGCAAATCTTCCTGTAGTACTGATGGTCTATCAATAAAATTTTTTTCTAATCTCCCAGAAAATGTGGTAGAAGTCCTCATCTCACTAATTAATGATTCCTTTAAGAAAGGTAAATTTCCAGAGTGCCTGAAGACAGCCATCATTATTCCTCTTCATAAGGATGGTGAAATATCTAATTCCTGCAATTATAGACCTATTGCACTACTACCGGTACTCTCCAAAATTATTGAGAGACTCATAAAAGCCCGACTTATGTCCTTTCCCATCTCTAGTGTGGGATTCCCATCTCTAGTGTGGGCAGATCAACACGTGAAAAATCAGGCTCTCTAAAAATTCAATTTTTTGGCGAATAAGAAATAGTTTCTAAAGTGATTTTAGTTACAGTGTGTCAAAGACGATTAGTGTTAAGTGAAGTTATAGAAATAAACTTTTGAAACAGACTGTAAGTACAATAATATTAAATACAATACATAAACTTAAAACAACAAATACAATTTAATTCAACATCAAGCCAAAAAAGTAGATCATTAGAACGTTGATTACAAGCTCCAGCAACTGGAATTTTGAAAGTTAAAGGTGGGAACTGTTGAATCGAACTGCTCCAAAATAACGTAAAATAATTTAATTTAATTCAATTTAGGGGTAACACATTCGAAAGAGAAACATATTGCTTGAGAAAATCATCTTCCTCTGGCGCGATAGGTGGGGAGGGTGATTTTATCGCGAGCAATTTCGGTAAGAAAATGAACCCCGACGATTACACATCCGACGATAATCGGAAAAGATATAGAGAAAATGAAGAGCAGTCTTTTTCGAAAAGCAAAAAAGTATCAAGAACCCCAGATAAAAGGAACACAGAGGAAGACAAACTAGACCAAATATTAAATATGATGGCAAACTTAACGAAAGAGACACAAGATCTGAAAATTCACGTAAAAGAAATTAAAGAGGAGCAAAGGCAATACAGAGAAGAAATGAGGGAACTCCGAATTGAATTAGAAGAATTAAGACAAGAGAATGGTGAAGTGCGAAGAGAAAATGAACACATGAAAAAGGAACTGGAAGATGTAAAAGTGCGCCTTGAAAGACTCGATAGAGCAAGAAAAGAAAATAATGTTATAGTACAGGGAATGACAATAGATACGGGAGATAGAAGATTACTAAAAGAAACAATGGAGAACTTTATGAAAAAAGAACTAGATATTAATATAAAGATAGAAGAAGCTGTGAAATTAGGAAACAAAACATGTTTAGTCAGATTGCCAAACAAAGAGGAAAAAATAAAAGTAATGGAAAATAAAAGAAAACTTAAAGAAGTAAAAGAAGAAAGAATATATATAAACAATGATTTAACGAAAGAGGAATTACAAATACAAAAAGAAATAGTCAAAATAGCAAATGATGAAATAAAGAAAGGAAAACGCGTCCAAATTAAGCACAACAAATTGATAATAGATGGACGGGAGAGGAAATGGAATAAGAACAAGAATCAGTTGGATGAGGTTTTTCAAAACGTTTCAAAAAACTAGCAACTGATGAGAGAATACAAGACAATACTTGAGTGCAGATAAATTGATGAGTGCAGATAAATTGATGTATCACAAAAAAGAAATAAATAAGAGCAGACAAGGAAACAAAAATACAAGACGAAAACAAAAAAATAAAAAACATAAAGAACTGAAAATAAGCACATGGAATATAAGAACGATGTTGGCACCAGGAAAAATGCTAGAAATAAGCAAAGAACTAGCAAAGTATAAAATAGATATTGCAGCACTGCAAGAGATACGGTGGGAGGGACAAGGACAGATTGATAAACAAGACTTTACACTATTATACTCAGGAGGAAAGAAGCAAGGACAAAAAGGAGTGGGATTCATGATTCTAGGACAGCTAAGAGAAAAAGTCATAAACTTTAAACCGATATGTGAAAGAATTGCGTATGTAAGAATAAATAATAAACCATTCAATATATCACTATTAAACCTATACTCACCTACAGAAACAAGCAACACAGACGATAAAGACAATTTTTATGATAAGATAGAAGAAGAGATGGAAAAAATACCCAAAGAAGATGTTATAATTATACTAGGAGACCTCAATGCCCAGATTGGAAAAGAAGATTTTTTACAGCAAATTGCAGGAAAACACACCGTACACAAAAACACTAATGATAATGGTCTAAGACTATGTAACCTAGCAACAAGAACAAACATGATAATAAGCTCAACAAAATTTGAACACCCTAAAATGCATAAAGTAACATGGAGGTCACCTGATCAGAAAACGTATAGCCAAATTGATCACATACTAATAAACAACAGAAAACAATCTTCAATGAAGGACGTGAGAACTTTCAGAGGTGCGTGTGCGGATTCAGACCACTATATGGTCGCAGCCACCATAAGACAAAAAGTTAAAATCCAAACTAAACAGAAAAATCAACAGAAAAAATGGAATGTCAATAAATTGCAGAATGCAGATATTAGAAAAAAATATGAAGAAGAAGTAACAGTGCAAATAAGAGAGAAATATAAAGCAGAGGACATCAAATCAGAATGGGACATGATCAAAAAGTCAATAGAAGAAGCTGCAAAAAAGCAGGTAGGCAAACACCAGAAGAAAACAAAAAACGAATGGTATAACAACGAATGTAAAGAACTAACAGCACAAAAGGTGCAAGCAAGAATTAAATGGCTGAGAACGGATAAAGAGGAAGACAGAGAAAGTTATGAAAAATTAAGAAAGGACGCTAAGAAAATTATAAGACAAAATAAAAGAAGATGGGCAGATGAAAAGATGCAAGAAATAGAACAGGAAAGAACAAATAGAAACACGAAACATTTCTATAAAAATATTAAAGAACAAACCAAAAAATACAAAGGTAAAACAAACGGAATAAAAAATAAAGAGGGAATAGTCATTGTAGAAGACACTGAATATAGGCAGGTATGGGCAGATCACTACAGAGAACTCTTGACGGAGGAATACACTGGAGAAGAAATGCACGAAGAGGAAACGGTGGACGAAGATGCAGACGAAATACACATTGCAGTCTCAAAAGAGCCAACAATAGATGAACTCGAGGAAGTAATACAGAAGAGCAAAAATGGAAAAGCTCCAGGAAAAGACGAAATTAACATGGAACTTATAAAATATGGAGGAAAGGAACTGAAGGAAAAAATACTATCACTATTGAAAAATATATGGAAGGAAGAGAAGATGCCAGAGGACTGGGAGATAGGGCAGGTAATAACAATACATAAAAAGGGAGACCAACAAATTTGTGAAAATTATAGAGGAATAACACTACTAAGCACAACATATAAAATATTGACTTCGATAATAAGAAAAAGATTGTCAAAGATCACGAAGAAGAGAGTGGGACAGTACCAATGTGGATTCACAGAAGGAAGATCAACAATAGATGCTATACACACAATAAAACAAATAATGGAAAAAGCAAATGAATACAAACTGCAATTAGAAATGCTATTCATCGATTTCAAACAGGCATTTGATTCGATTAAGAGAAAACAACTAATGATTGCCCTGGAAAAATTAAAAATCCCACATAAACTCAGAAAATTAATAAATATGACAATGAGAACTACCAAAATTAGCATAAAGACGCAAAGAGGCGAGACAGATGAATTCATTATAAATAAAGGAGTGAAACAAGGGGATGCCTTATCCACGACACTGTTTAATCTAGCTTTAGAATATGTACTACGAAATATAAACAAAGGAAACCTAAGAACAAGAGGTGGACAAATAATCGCATATGCAGACGACATTGTTATTATTGCAAAAAATAGAAACATAATGAAAGAAATGCTAGAAGAAATAAAAGAGAAAGGGGAGACAATGGGACTCACATTAAATGAAGAAAAGACGAAAATATTAAGACTAGGGAAACCAGCAATAAAAGGAAAAACCAAAATAGGAAATTCAGAGTTTGAAGATGTAGAACATTTCAAATACCTAGGAGTGACAATAAGCAAAACGGGTGAAAGAATACCAGAAATAAAAGAAAAAATATTGGCAGCGAATAAAGCTTATTTTGCAAATAAAACACTACTTAAAAGCAAAATACTGTCTATTAAAACCAAGATGAGAATGTATAACACCATAATTAGACCAATATTATTATACGCAGCAGAAACAATGACGATGACTAAAAAAGATGAAGAAAACTTAAGAATAGTGGAGCGAAAGATCATGAGAACCATACTGGGACCAATCAGAACAGAGCAAAATGAATATCGAAGCCGAACAAATGCAGAGATTAAGAAAGTACTAAAAGAAGATATCGTGACCAAAATAAAGCAATGCAGAGTTAGATGGTTAGGTCACATCTGGCGGGCAGGAGATGAAGCAGTGACATATGCTATGATAGAATGGAATCCAGGAGGAAGAAAGAAAAGAGGAAGACCAAGATCAAAGTGGTTGCAAGAAGTTGAAGAAGACTTAAAAAACGCAGGAGTCAGAGAATG
Organism: Diabrotica virgifera virgifera; assembly: GCF_917563875.1. Classification (NCBI taxonomy): domain Eukaryota; kingdom Metazoa; phylum Arthropoda; class Insecta; order Coleoptera; family Chrysomelidae; genus Diabrotica; species Diabrotica virgifera. The sequence goes on from NC_065450.1 coordinate 50,929,337, forward strand.
GCGGGGAAAAACTAGAGATAGGAAAAAATGGAGAGAAATCGTTAAGAAGATAACATAAGCAAAAGGGACTGATCCTCCTAAGAAATAGGATCTAGAAAGCTTACGCGACTTAGCCCCATATCGGGGTGTACAGTCACTATATATATATATATATATATATATATATATATATATATATATATATATATATATATATATATATATATATATATATGTCCTTTCTAGTTGAAAACAACATTTTATCACAAAATCAGTTCGGCTTTTTAAATAATAAATGCACCACTGATGTCATCTTTTTTGTACTACATGAGGTTTATCAAGCACTGAACAATAATCTTCACACTGCCACCGTTTTTTGTGACTACGCCAAAGCTTTTGATTGTGTAAATCATAACATTTTAATAAAAAAACTAAATTTCTACGGAATTCGAGGTATTTCTTTAGATTGGTTCCAATCTTACTTGGATAATAGGAAACAACTGGTTAGAAAAAATGATACAGACTCTAGTCTCAAAAACATTGTATGTGTAGTACCTCAAGGTTCAGTATTGGGTCCTCTACTTTTCCTTGTCTTTATTAATGACATCACTAGTTTAAAAATCGATGGAAAAATCTTTCTTTTTGCTGATGATACCAGTATCACTTAGAGCAACTCAAATATTGCAACTTTTCATGCTACTATAACTTCTGATCTACTTACAATAAAAACCTGGTCTGACTCTAATTTACTCTCGTTTAACGTAGATAAAACAGTAGCATTGTCTTATAAAGGAGATCTTCAACCCTTACCTCTTAATAACAGCCAGATCAGTACCGTTGATTCTGTGAAATTTCTTGGTATTTTTTTAGACAGCAACCTTAAATGGTCCCACCATATCGATTTGTTAAGGAAGAAACTATCCTCAGCTTGCTATGCTATAAGATCTATTTCGAATGAACTCAATTTAGCATCTTCCAAAATAACTTATTTTTCTTTGTTCGAGTCACATCTTCGTTATGGTCTTCCTTTTTTAGGTTCTGGTACAGCTGCCCAATTCGATGTTATTTTCAAATTACAAAAAAGAGCAATTAGATATCTGTTTGGCCTCAGAAGAACAACACATTGCAGAAGTTACTTCAAAGATCACGGAATTTTAACCCTTCCATCTTTGTATATTTTAGAAACTGTTTGCTTAATTCGTAAACATCTACATGTATTTCCACCAAGACCTATTCATGACTACTTCACGAGAAATTCTACGTTTGACGTCTATATGCCGACCCCATCCTCTGAGTTAGTAAAAAAATCTATATTATATTCCGCAAAAAAACTTTACAACCATCTCCCTCTACAACTTAAATCTGCAGCATCTTTCCCCAAATTCCGTAAACTGACAAAAGCCTACCTATCTGAAAGACCATATTATTCAGTGGAAGATTTTCTTAATCAATAACTAAGAAATTACAGTACCCTTTGCACAAGTAGTATTTTTATTATCATTTTTTTGTCTATATTTGGGTGTCATATGCAGCAGCTTAACTTTTAAACTTATTAATTACTAGGTAGACTATGCATTTGCAATTTACTTAAATTTTGCAATTGATTATTTCTGTTTAACTTCATTATTATTATTATTGTAAATATGTTGACGATTTATGTAATTTTAGTAAATTGGATTGTTATTGTTTTGTTTTCTTGACTTTTTATAAGCTTTGTCGATAAAATTGTACAATTTTTCATGACAATAAAGCATATTTCTATTCTATTCTACGTGAATCTAACATGCTAACCACCAAAGTAAAAAATATGTGGGTAAAAACCCTTTACAATTAATCGGAACATAGAAGTAAAATGTGAAGTTAAACATGGATGTTTAAAATATCCAATGTTTCATGCTCTAGGTACAATTGAGCTCGAATCTGACTTGTTCACATCATGACTGTTGTAACAGTCCCACGAAAGGGAATAGAATTTTGACAAGATATTGTTATGTTATATTAGGGAATGCTACACAATGAAGGACATGGCCACGGTCGCTTAAGTCTCAGAGATCTAAGGGATGTGGATTCTTAAGGGATGTTATAGTATACTCTTATTAGCTTAAAAAAAATAAAAAGAAAAATCGAAATAGGGATGTCAAATAAAAATAAAATATTGGGCGCCACTGGTTACCTCAAGGGAACCAAAAATTTTACAAAATAGAAATATTAAAGGAAAGATAGTATTAAATCAAAATAAAAAAAATATAGTCAAATAAAAAATATATATAAAATACTTTAAATTTACAGCAAATATGGTGTGACTTACCTTGTTTACTCTATGCTATACTCAGCAAATTCTTTATTGTTCTTACTATTCAAGAGAGAAGGAAAAAAGAAATAATAAGATGGTAATTAGCAAATAAAACATTATTTATTAAAACAAAAAATGAATTTACGAATCTGTGATCTCATGGTGTTACAAATTGAGATCGAGATTACCAAACAAAAAAAAAATGAAAAAAAAGTTCTATATAACAAAAAATTTAACTTGTGTTACAATCATTGTCCTGGTTCTTTTGGTGGTTGTCCAAAGCGCGATTTCACTTCACTTTAAAGTCACTTTATAAATGATTGATACAGCAACAGTACTTAATTGATAAAACTATAGTTCATAAAAAAAATTATAGAAAAATTCAGCATTGTCTAAATAAATTAGCACTTAGGTACTCGAACAAAATTAAATAAAATGATTTGTTTTCTAGTTCATTAAACTGGATCAAAAATACTAAAATGAAAACAACTCCGTGTTTTAAAAGAAAACTTCTACTTGCTTGTAAAGAACGATGGTACCAACAGTGGTACAAAATTTCGCGTTCGCTTAAAAACGGCGAAAACGCGGTGGTCCACAACTTGCTTAGACCATGTTGAGACCAACACTAACTAATCACAAAAAACTTCTGCAATACACTTGCAAAACTTAGCTGGAACTGACTTGCTAATTTTTGCCGGTAACCGCACATCGCAGCCCGAGGCAACCGGCAAGATCTTAACTTGTCCATAGCTCTCTCTCTCTCTCTCTTGACTAAACTCGATGACAGCCTTACTAGAACTATCTAACAGAACTCTCTCGAATTCCTCAAACTACCATCTTTCAAAATCAACGCCCTCTCAAAACCAGAAGCTTTCACTCCCATCAAGAACTCAATAACCAATTACTGATTCAAAACACTCAATAAATCTAATCTTTGCCAATAAGAAGCTGCTTGACACACTTTTAGCCACACCCTCTGAACTCATAAATCTTCTTCTTGGCGAATCCAAATTATAAAACGACATCAGCCAAAGCTTCGCGTTTCCCACAGAAAATTGCTAAATTAACAATTTCACACGTGTGCTCTCTGAGCTGTTATTGCCAAACACTTATGAGATAGCATAAACACTTCCCACAATTTAAAAGTCGGTACGGCAGTAATCTGACTCTAACGGGTACTATCTATCAACAAAACTTCTGACTTCAGTCTGGAAAAACCCTTAAAATTCTTTGACATCTCGCCGAAGATAAACAAAAAAAATCGGAGATCCAATACCACGAAGAACGAAAAATACACAACATTTTAACATTGTGAGAAAACGCACTACGCAATATCACACGTACACACTCCAAGGCGATAAATTTGCGAGGACCCGACGATTCTCTGATCAACAAATATGAATTTAACGAATCTATTAGACAAAATGCTTATACCGGGGTCGTAATATAGTTATTGTCTTAACAAAAAAAAATTAAGGGGTGATATTCTATGACCTTGTACAACGGGTACAATACTGTATGGTGGCAAGTGAATATAGATACGTGTGCTTTACAAAATCAGCATATAAAAGTTTTAATGTTGCGTCGCTATCACCAACAGAAGCAGTAGCACGACAACATTCATTCCGAACCTATCAACACGTTCAGCAGTGATACGACAATGAAAAAAATGCAGAACAATGTGGATGGGAAAGAAACAAAAAGGGAGCTCCAATCCCCCGCTTCACAATCGTTATTGAAACTTATTTCTTGTAAGTGTGAAAAAGGATGTCAGAATGCCAGTGGATGCAGAACAGCCGGAGTAAAATGCTTCAGCTGATAGTCATATCGCAGATGATGCGGACGAAATTTCGGTCGGCGATGTCTCGATGTCTCGATCGATACTGAGGATGAAGTCGTAACAAATGGTCCATCAGGAACATCAAAACGCAGGAGATTGCGCTAAATTTCCAAATTAATAAATTAATCATATATGGATTGAAGACTTCTACGATGATATCTCAACGGCACTGAAAGAAACACCAACACATAACACGATTATATGCGGCGACTTTAACGCAAAGATCGGTCTAAAGCAGGATGAACAGGAAACAGCACTAGGTAAATTTGGATCCAAAGGCAGAAACGAGCGTGGCCAAACACTACTAAAATTTCTATTACAAGAAAATCTATACCAGATAAATAGTTTCTTCTCTAAAAAAAAGATCACAGAAGATAAGTCGTGGAAAAGCCAAGATGGTAAGACCAGAAACGAGATAGACTACATAATCAGTGACAAAAAATATATATTCAACGATGTCACAGTCCTTAATAGCTTTACCACAGATAGCGATCATAGAATGGTAAGAGCCAAACTAAAATTAGACTTAATAACAGAAAGATCCAAAATGATTAGGAAGAAAGCCAACCCAATATGGATTGACTCAACGAATTTAAATGAATACCAAGGCAACATCAATAAAATCCTACAACAAAATGAATGCATGAATAATGTAGATGCCTTAAACGAAAATATCGTAGAAGCAATTAGAGAGGCTCAAGTAAAATGCTGCCCTAAAAGACGCCAATACGAAAAAATAACCATTGAAACAAAGCAACTAATGGAAACTAGAAGAAAAATCAAAGGAAACGAAAGCACTGACGAAGAAGAACTGCGAAAAATAAACAAAGAAGTATCAAAAGCTATAAGGAAAGATTTAAGGAAATTTAAGAATGAAAAAGTCCAGCGAACTATAGAAGAGAATAAAAGTCTGAAAGTCCTGAGAAGACGGCTAAACAATGGACAATGCGAAATACACAAACTAAAGAACAAAGAAGGAGTCCCCACATCAAATAGAGAAGAACTACTACACATAGTTGAAGACTTCTATCAAGAACTATATACAAGCCAAAGAGAAGACCAAAAGAATTTAGAAGCCGCTGCATCACGCAAAGTTATCAACCAGGGTTCAGAGCTCATGCCAGAGATCACACTAAGCGAAATCCAGGACGCAATGAAAAAGATGAAAAACAACAAAGCGCAGGAGAAGATGGAGTCGTAATAGAAGCTATAAAGATGGGTGAACGTGCCCTTCTCAACCAAATAAAAATTTTGTTTAACCTTTGTCTAACAGATTGTTGCATACCGGAAACATGGAACAATGCATTAACAATTTTACTACACAAGAAAGGAGACAAGGCGCACCTAGAAAACTATAGACCAATCAGCTTATTGAACCACATCTATAAAATGTTTACGAATAATTATGACAAGACTAGAAAAAAAGTTAGATTTCTAACAACCCCGAGAACAAGCTGGATTCCGCTCAAAATTCTGAACAAACGATCACCTACAAACGGTAAAAACCTTAATAGAAAAGTTGATAGAATATATCAGACCACTGGTACTTATCTTCGTAGACTTTCACAAAGCCTTCTACACTGTGGAATTAGACAGCATTATAACTGCTCTGAACAATAGTAGAATAGATTACCGGTTTAAAAAGTTAGTGCAAACATTATACCAAAACGCCACAATGCGTGTAAAACTACATGATACTACCAGAGAAATTCATATCAAGCGAGGTGTGAGACAGGGCGACACTCTCTCACCTAAATTATTTATAGCGGTCCTCGAATACGCCTTTAAAATGCTAAAGTGGGAAAATAGAGGAGTAAAAATAAATGGAGAAATGCTTAATCATCTGCGTTTTGCCGACGATATAGTACTTATTACCGAAGATCTGGGTGAAGCACAACAAGTGCTACTAGAATTAGAAAACGTATCTTCAACAATAGGTCTAAAAATGAACATCAGTAAGACCAAATTTATGACAAATTTAGTTCCCAGCGAACACCTGACCATCCAAAATCAAGTGGTAGAATTGAGAGAAAAGTACATATATCTCGGTCATGAAATCAGAATAGGCACGGACAATCAGACTTGCGAATTTCAACGACGAATAACACTTGCTTGGGCGGCGTATGGTTCACTAAGAGACATCTTGAGACATCTTGAAGAGCAACATCCCGACAGCTATGAAACGGAAGACATTTGATCAATGCGTTCTTCCTATTATGACATACGGAGCAGCAACTCTCACGCTCACAAAAACAACAGCACTAAAAATGCAAGTGGCACAAAGGCGCATTGAAAGATCGATTCTCGGCGTGACAAAAAAGACAAAATAAGGTAGCAAAGTTGAAATTCGAAAAGTGCATACCAAAACCCAATTACCATTTTTCAAAACTCCCGGAAAACTTTCCAGGTAAAACTACCAAATGATTGGACTATTGCACCGTTTATAAGTTTTTCAATATTTAAATTTGTACCTATATCCGCTGAGCTCGTTGGTAGAGGGGATTTTTAAAAGTTCGTGAGTGCCAATAGTGACAAGTCAGTGAACTTTTTCTGGAAATTTGACATATATATCAAAGTGATTAATTTTAAAACATTGAAATTAAATACATTAATGGCCGGTATTATAAACAACAAATAAATCATCAAATAAGTATCTTTTGGTTAAATTTACTTTGCTACTAAATCGACAAGTTAATTAAATTCGGTATTATAAAGCAAAACTACCAAGTAAATAACTAACTGATGAATAAAATATTTATTGAAAACTGTTTGTAGTTTCTTAGTATAATTACAGATGGCGGTGTACCAAATATGTATAAGAAGTAAGAAAAAGATTATAAAATTTCGGTTAATTTTATTTTTGTGCCCTCCTGAAGTGTCAACATATGTTTTTTAAATTAGAAAAACATATATAAATTATTATCAAAAAATGGATAAGGCTGAAAAGAAACGAGAGCGAGGAAAAAGTACACAGAGCAGGAGAAAGAAAACATTTTAGAAATCGTAAAACAATACTTTAATGTAATTGACAATAAACAAACGGATGACAAGTGTAAAATTGAAGAACGAAGTATGGGAGGTTATCACCGAGGAGTTTAATGCAACGGCACAAAGTGGAATAAGAAATGCAGGCCAGTTAAGACTTCTTTATGATAGCATTAAAAATAGCCAAAAAACATAAGGCCAATAAAAAAGTGGAAATTTACAAAACCGGTGGTGGTTCAAATAAATTTCAAGCGACAGATTCCATTGGGGAGAAATATTTATCTGTGGCGAGTACTAGTGGAACGCAGCCAATAGTTAATATTTATGATAGCACCGCTCCATTTGATGAACTTCTTCGTAATGAAGGTTGGGTTGCACAAGTTGCTGAAGAAGTACAGGATCAACGGTAGTCTTGAACAATGCACTGGAAATGAGCATGTTAAACTATCGGAAAAGTGTAAAAGACCTAATTATCTAACGGGAGTCCCACATCACAAAAACAATAAGTGTGAAGAAGAAAGAAGATTTTAAAAATTCTTAAAGTTCGAAAAGAAAAGGAAGAGTTAAGTAGAGACATTTTAAAATTAGAAAAACAGAAACTAGAGTTGGCAGTTAAAGAAAAGATTCTACAACTGAAACATCAATATGGGGATGAGTTCGAGAATTTAAAAATGTAATACTCATTTGCCTAATTTTATTTTATTTTATTGTAAATTAGTTATTAAAATAAAAAAAATTAATAGTTTTTAGTTTATTACTGAAGAAGTACATTTCTAAATATTCAACTACGTAGTTGCAAACAGCAAATGGTTATAATCTAAAACTTAACCTTAGGTATTACTTATATTTTCACAGCAGCCGAAAATACATTGAAACTGTCATTAGTGTCAAATTTACTTGTTAAATAAAATTTACTTGGTAGAAAACTAAAGAATAGGTTATTTCGCAGATTTACTACTAGAGATAATTTACTTTGCGTTTGTAATACGCAAATCTGTAGAATAAATTGTTTTACTTTCAAACTAAATTTTACTTGATAAGTTAAATGTTTTATAATACTGGGCATTATAGGAAAAAATATTAGTTGGCCAAAGCTGTGGCATATATTTTTACCTTAAGAGGATCGGAACGTATTTTCGGCTGCAATGCTATTCAAATGGGGATTCATTTTTTTCAAATCCTGAGAAAACTAATAAGTATTTTGGAAAAATTTAAACGCAGAATGAAAGATTACGTTATTAGCGAGGGCCGAAAGTCCCTGAGAACTTCTACAATGTTTATTTTAATAAGTTACAGGGGTGAAAAAACTAAGAGAAAATTTAGTGTGATTTTTAAATTCAAATATCTCATTCAAAATAAACTTTTTATTTATTCTAAGGGACTTTCGGCCCTCGGTAATAATTTAGTCTTTCATTCTGCGTTTAAATTTTTCAAAAATATTTATTGGTTTTTTCAGGATTTGAAAAAAATGAACACAATGCCGTGGTAATATTTTCCAAATCTGTCTTTGTCTTACAACGCACTCAACCGAATATAATATTGTCAGCATATATTGTCAGTCAGACACTGACAATCAGTGACAATTTTAAATATTTGACATTGCATCGGAAATATTTTGAGAAATTGATTAAATATTATTTATATATAGTGTATTTGATAAATAATTGATTTAAGACGTGAACTTAATAAAAAGTTATTTATTGTGTATTATTTGTGAAAGATCCAAGCAGAGAATACATCAGATATATCCTGTGATCCAAGTATTTTGTTGTTAGAGATGTTCAAAATTGTAAGCGTTCCAAAATAACAACATATTATTAAAAAATCACTTTAACACTTTTCCTCTTTTGTCGATTGATTATTAGTTTTTGTTGTACAAATAAATTATTACAATCACTGAAAACATAGTTAGTGAAAAAATTATCACATTTATTAACTGAATTAATAATTTGCAATTATAAAAATAACAGTTATCCAAGAACATTCAAAAGCCATCTCTTTAAATTAATTATGACATTTTCAAGTAGAATGACATTCTAGTAATGTTTACATATCCACACCAGTGTGAATTTTACTACACGTAATTTGCCGTGTAAAGACAGAAAAAGTAGGGATACACGTAAAATATTTGCGAATTATGTACCCATAGCCTTAAATATAGTTTAAAATAAATACTAAAATTTCGTTTTTTTATATTCTGTAATAATAATTAATATATTCACTTAGCGCCATCTACACGATAATTATGAAAATATCCGAAGTAGGAAAGAAGGAAACTAGTCAATATAACGTCAAAATAATAAATAAAATCTTAAAAAAATAATCATAAATGAATCATAAATTCTGTACTTACTGATATTAACCATCGATTACAATCTAATTACTTCTTGTGTTATAAATATTACACGATAAGAATTAAATAAATTTCCAGTGAATTTGCACAAGTAATCCGCTAGTTGGCGATACCAGCGAAGCTCATAACGAATAGGTACATAATTTTTTATATTATATTAAACAGATTATTATGATTTCTTCTATCGGCCAAACTATTGTATTTGCAATCTTTTTGGAGTCAATTGATGTTACCAGGTTTGACATAGGTAGTTGTTTGGTATAATTTTTATGTCTTCAATCAGATGCTCTAATTTATTTTCATTAGACCATGTTTATCATCTGCGTCTGCGTATAACATATGTTTGTAATAAAATTAGTTATTTATAATCATTTGAAATTCCAGAATGGCTGAAAATTCCCGTGTTTCGAAATTATCAGAAAAAGATGACGAATGTGTGTTCACCTGGAAAGTTTTCACAGCCTGGGATTACATGATCGCTAACGCTGAAACTGCACATAATAGAGTAGCAGCTATTGTAATGGGATTTAAAGAAGCTTTATTGGAAGAAGCCGAAAAGAAGAAGGTAACAGAAACGTAAGTTTACATTCAGTATTTATAAAGAAATAGACAATACCGTTTAATATTGGAAAAAAATCTGAAAAAAAATTTCTCTGCATACTACGATACATATCCTTCACCTACTTTGTCTATACAGTACTTCGTCGTACATTATCCGTAATCCGTAAGACATTATGGTCGAACCCATAATGTCCTTAATATGATAAGGAAAGACCCTCCTTTTTTTTTGGAGGTCGCTGGATCCGAATATGATGTTTATTTTTATCTAAAATTGGTGGAACATGCTTAAAAATCAAATTTTATGCAAAAATGCGAAAAATTTATTTAAATTATTTTTCAACTTTAACTCGCTGTATCTTTGGTCACTGTGAATATTTCCCTTTGAAAATTTTACTGTACTATCTCTCAAGTATTTGGATAACAACGAAATTTGTCCGAAATTTTTAAACAATTTAAAAGGGGAGTTGTTAATTTTTTAAACCTTTTGTCGTCAGATTCCATTAGGTTCATGTTTACTTAAAAAAGTTGAGCGACGAACTTTCTAGCATAAAATTTTCACTAACACAAGATTAAAATATAACTCATGAGGAAGTTTTCTGGAAAATTTAAAGTTAAAATATGCAATTAGAAAAGAGTTATATGACTTTAAAAATCGGCATCGGCCGCACGCTCGTTGCACGCATAGTGTGGAACGTACACGGTAGTGATGTAACGAATATTCGTATTCGTATTCGCATGTTTTTGCATATTCGCATTCGCATCCGCATTCGCGAAATTTGTGCGAATGTTTTGCGAATATGAAAACCAGAAAAAAATAATAATCTTAAGATAATATTCTTCTTCTTGTAGTGCCTATCCGTTTCGGATGTTGGCGACCATCATGGCAATCTGCACTTTGCACACTGCTGCTCTGAAAAGATTTGTAGTGGTTGTGTTGAACCACGTTCGTAGATTTCTCAGCCAGGAAATCCTTTGCCTTCCTGGTCCTCGCTTTCCCTCTACTTTTCCCTGCAAGGCCAGTTGCAGCAGTCCATTTTTCTCACTGTTCCTCATGATGTGACCGAGGTATTCGATTTTGGCTGTTTTTATTTTGATTAACAGCTCTTTTTCTTTTTTCATTCTCAGCAAAACACCCTCATTAGTAATGTGGTCGGTATAAGATATCTTCAGGATTCGACGATAAAGCCACATCTCAAAAGCCTCAATTTTCTTGCAGGTGGCGTCTGTGAGAGTCCACGACTCAACTCCGTACAACAGTATAGGAAATATATAACATCGTAGTAATCTGACTTTTATGGGTATCGACAAATCATGACATTTGAACAACTTTGCCATTCTTTGAAATGCAGATCTTGCTTTCTCTATCCTACATTTGATTTCCACAGAATGGTCCCAATTTTCATTGACGTTCGTACCAAGGTAGGTGTATGCCCTTACTCTTTCTATTTGTTGACCATTCACACTGATTCGTCCAAATTGCTGTTCATTCTTAGAGATCATCATACATTTGGTTTTCTTAGTGTTTAGTGAAAGTCCGTATCTCTGACTGACTTCCGCGATTCTGCTCATTAACTCCTGTAGGGCTTCAGAACTGTCAGCGAATACCACAGTGTCGTCTGCGTATCTTATGTTATTGATAGATTCTCCGTTAATTCTAATTCCGGCTTCAACATCATCCAATGCTTCTTGAAAGATTTCCTCAGAGTAGATGTTAAACAGCAGTGGGGATAGTATACATCCCTGACGGACCCCACGTTTGATTTTGATATCGTCGGATTCTCCTGCCTCTGTCCGGATAGATGATGTTTGATTCCAGTACAGATTGCTGATAATCCTTAAATCACAGGTGTTTATTCCAATATTGGTTAATATCTCCATCAGCTTGTCGTGCTTTACTGTATCGAACGCTTTATGATAATCAATGAAACATGCATAAATATCGCAATTCACGTCTCTACATCGTTGAAATAGCACTTGTATACTAAATAGAGCCTCTCTTGTACCCACTGCATTTCGAAAACCAAACTGTGTTCGGCTGATTTTTTCTTCGCACAGTCTATATATCCTTTGATGTATAATTTTTAGAAATAGCTTTAAAATATGGCTCATTAAGCTGATGGTTCGGAAATCACTGCAGGATACGGACTTTGTTTTCTTTGGTAAAGCAACAAACGTCGACTTCAACCATGCTTTTGGTATTACTCCGCTTAAATATATGTCGTTAAATATTTTGGTTAGGCGTTGAGTACCGTCGGTGTCAAATAGTTTTATGAGTTCAGCATATGCATTGTCAGGTCCAGGAGCTTTGCCATCTTTTAGTTGTGATATTGCTCTTTCCACTTCACCTGATGTGATTGGTAAGTGGTCATCACATATGTAGGATGGAGGTTGTTCGGATCTAGTATCATCAAAAAGTTCCTGTATGTATTTTGTCCATATGCAGATTTCTTGATTTCTGTCTGTGATGATATTCCCCTGTTGGTCTCGCAATTTGCTAGCTGTGTTGGATTTCTGAAGACCAGCAGCTTGTTTCACCTTTTTATGCATGTTAAACGTATCATGTTTTTGCTCTAACGACTCTATCTCTTCACACTGTGATTTTAACCAATTTTCTTTGGCCTTTCTTATTTCAGTTCTTATTTGTCTCTGAATTATGTTGTACATTATTTTGTTGTTTTTTGATTTTCTTCTTTCTTCCATAAGTTGTAGTATATTGTCGTTCATCCAACTTTTTCTCATCTCTTTCTTTTCTATTAGATGTTCTTCTCTGATGTTGTTAAAGGTTTCACATATATTTTGGAGTGATTCTTCGGCATTATATGTTTGCTCCATATTAATTAGCTTCTCTGAAAGAATCTGTGCGACTGTCTCTTTTGTTTTCTTATCTTTTAGTATTCTCATATCGCACTTTTTGTTGCTGTTCTTTTTTGCAACCTTCTTGAATCTAAACCTAAATTTACCAACAACAGGAACATGATCTGATGATACGTCAGCACCGGGGTAACCCTTAACCGATAGGCATCCATTACGGAATCTCTTGTTCACCATTATGTAGTCAATTTGATTCCGTATTACGTTTCCTGGTTGATCTTGCGGGGAGACCCAGGTGTACAAGCATCTTGGTGGTAGTTTGAACAATGTGTTTAGTATTGTAAATTCTTCTTCTTCTACAAACAGTTTTAATCTGTCTCCCCTTTCATTTCTCTGTCCTAGACCAAAATCACCTATGAATTCACCGCTTCTCCCTTTACCAATTTTCGCATTGAAGTCACCCATAATGATTGTTATATCTTCTTTTTTAAGTCGTTTAATTGACTTTATCAACAACTCATAGAATTGCTCTAGATCTTCTTCTGGTTTATCGCTCGTGGGGGCATACACTTGTAATATATTTAATTTGACGGGGCTAGTATTCAGTTGGATTATTATTAATCTTTCAGAAATAGGTATAACATTTGTAACATATTGACGTAATTGGGGAGACACGATTATTCCAACCCCATATATATGTTGAGATAATATAAGATAATATTAGGTTAACAAAATCAAAATCTATTTACAGTGGAACCTCGATAACTCGGATTAATAGGGACCGCGGCCGATCCGGGTTATCGAAAATCCGGGTTAGCCGGCCAATATGGTAAAAATTAGTAAAATACATACAAATAATAAACAAATACACATTATAATTGCAAAAACATGAAATACATATGCACAGTACATCTAAATTACGTACAGTTGTATACAGTATTGTTTATTTCTTGATAAAAAATTCAGTCAAAGTGAAAAAATGTTTGTTTTGTCTGATGAAAATCGGTCCGGGTTAGCCGGACTTCCGGGTTATCGGGGGCCGACTTATCGGGGTTCCACTGTACTTCGCATCTTTTTTTATTAAGAAAAGGTAACTTAACCTCAAACATGCAGCTACTCTCAATTGGAAATATGCAGGAGACAACAGCAGACAAAGAGTCGAAAGATGGAATGAAGCGATAACTCACTGGAGACCTTGGGACTACAAAAGAGGAAGGGGTAGACCACAGACGACATGGTCGAATGACCTAAAAAGATACGCAGGGACCAGATCGACAGCATTAGCACTGAACCGAGAAGAGTGGAAAATAAGGGGAAGGCCTACGTTCAACTTTGGACAAATAAAGGGCAATAGATAGATAGAACTTAACCTTGTATAATCACATTATCAGCCTTCACTTTTTTTATTATTTGGTATTATGTAATAAAGCTTAAGATTCAGATTGATTTACACTAAATATCAATTACATTTTCATTATAAATTTAGGAAACATTACAAAAATAGAAACAAATTAAAAAAAAACTGAATATTCGCATTCGCATCCGCATTCGCGAATGTCGGTAGCAGATATTCGCATTTGTATTCGTATTCGCGAATGTTCAAAAAATGACATTCGTTACATCATTAGTACACGGTAACGCGGCAAATAGAAACTCAATGCTCTAGACCAGGGGTCACCAATTAGTTTCCCTGAGGGTCCGTTTCGAAAACCTATGACACTTCCGAGGTTCGGATTTAATGCTACCTGTGTCTGGTTGTTCTGATTCGGTTTCTTTACTGATTCTTGTTAATAGGGGAGTGCATTTAGATTTTCACTTCGGAAAAAATCAAACAAGATAAAACTTTTTGTAATTTCATTAAGAAATGTTTAATAAACAACATATCAAAAAGTTCTACTCGAAAAGTGGGTGCTTCATTTTTTATTAAACAAATGGACAGCGAAGTTAGATGTTTTTTTAAATAACTCCGAAAATATAATCTTTAAAAAAAAACTGACTTGACCATTGAAAAATTCAGAAAATTTTACAAAAAAAACCTTATATAAAGATTTTTCTAAAATTAAATCTCTAGCTTCTGTAATTTTTTATTTATAACGCTAAAGTCACCCTTCTCACACACATTGGCGCAATGTAAACTAGCGTTGGAAGAAGTGCACGGTTGAGTTTTTTTAATGTAATCCTTTAACTAATGGATCAAAAGAAATTTTACAAATTGGACATGAAAGAAGATAAAATAAGCTATCTTATGGTTGTAATAAAAAGAAATAAAATGTATGGACATAAGTACGGTGTGGGCGGAAAGTGAGACTTACATGAATTTTGTTTAAAAATGATTTAAAAATGTGTAACTAATACAATTTTACTTACAAAGCTCTCAAATTTGCACAAATTACCTCTCAATCATCTTAACAAACGATGTTTCATTCAAAAAAAATCTCAAAAATTTAATTCAAATAATACGCTGTCTCAAAAAATGTAATTTTTGAAAACTTCGTAGTTTTACAGAATTCCCACCACTTTAAGACGGTATTACTCAAGTTTGAATAAATCTAATACAATTTTTTTAATATTTTTTTAAAGCCTAGGATGCAATCTTTATAAAACTCTGAATTATTTTAGATTAAAAATGAAATAAACAATTTCTTTTTGAGAAAACTAAGAAAGATAACAAAAATGTAATACAAAAACCGAAAATTACCAGCTGAAAAAATGTATATACAGAGTGATCAAAACTTTTTTCTGTAAAACTTACCTAAAATTAATTTAATAATAAGCTTCAAAAATAATAAATGTTCAACAAAAAAATTTTTTTTAGCTCTTATATAGTATGTCTGCGTAACTTGGAACCTATTGATAACTTTTTTAATATCAGTTTTACGAAAAAAAGTTATTCTTTATAAAATACTCTGCATCGTATACAACATAAGATGCAACCATCAAATATCAAATTTTGTTAATTTTGTACGAAGTATGTCAAAAAATATGAATTTACTGAAAATATGAAAAACTATGTTCCAATATGTAATTATATCCTTCTAATTGAACATTTGTTTTTTTTTAATATTGTTTCAAATTAATTATACCAAACATCATTAAATTTTCACTTATTATTTATGATAACTGATTTATTATTAATTTTATGAAGAAAGTTATTCGTCATAAATAGCTGTGCATGGTCTAACACTTAATATGCAAATATAAAATATTATATTTTATCAATATTATACGAGGTATTATGTAAAAAAATTGCATAAAAGTGTAATTGCATATTGACACATCGTTTTTAATTCTGAACAACTTTCCATAATAACAATTTTCAGTATTATGAAAAATATAGGTATTTTACTCCTAACTGAAATTTTTATTTATTGACATATCTTGTACAAAATTGATAAAAATTGATATTTTATGATTGCATTTAAAGTTTTAGAATATGCAGAGCTTTTTACTAAGAATAACTTTTTATTTATGATTCCATTGCAACAATTTTTTGAATATTGAAGAGATAGATTTTGAATAATTGGTTCTTTCTTTCTAATACATTTTAATTTTTAATATTTTTGTGAAAATTATTTGTTTATCTTTTTTTTAAGAATGAAATTCCATATTTGTTTGATTGGATTCTACTTGTTTTCATTTAAATATCCGCCATTTTGGATCCGCCATTTTGAAATTTAAATTTTTATTCTTTAATTCAGATTCAACAACCTGTTAAAAATAAAGACAATAAATGTTTTAGAAAAATGTTCTTTTTTATGTTCTTTTTAGAAAATCCGCATTTTGGATCCGCCATTTTATAGTTTATAATGTTAACATTTAAGTTAGGTTTATCAAAGCTCTCAAAAATAAATATATGTAGAAATAAATACATTTTGTAAAGAAATTATGATTTTACAACTATTTTTTAAGTTATCCGCCATTTTGGATCTGCCATTTTATAATTTAAATTATCAAAATTTGATTCAGGTTCAGCAACCTCTCAAAAATATCCACATATATGCAAACAAACACGTTTTATAAAAAAAATTCGGATTTTATAACTGCTTTTTAAGGAATTTTAGGAAAAAATCCACCATTTTGAATCCGCCATTTTGAATTTGCAAATTGTAATGTCAGATTCGGGTTCAGCATAATCAAAACTAAAATAAAAACATTTTTTATCAAAATAAAATGTTGAATTCACCCATACTCTTAACATTATTTATACAAAACAATTGTTATTATTTAAACAATTAATAAACAATTAGCGGCGAAATTTGTGAGTAGAACTTTTTACTTTAACATATTTATAAACTAACAAAAAAAGTTTTAGAAAAATATAACCTTGTTTGATTTTTTCCGAAACATTGTATCTTCTCGTTCTAATTGCACTCCCCTATAAAAAATATCCCCTATAAACAAATCAGAAGAGTGCCGGGCGAAATTTTTGGGCACAAATTGTTTAACAATTTTTTTAACAAAATCAAAACATCTTTTTTGCTATTTTACAAAAAAGATCTTTGACCATTTTCTCCAAATTTGATAGATTTCGAGGTTTAATCGGTTTAAAATCTAAAAAATGCGAAAATAAGCATTTTCGAAGCTTGAAAACTCATGTTTAAATTATTATTTTTGCGGTTGTCAAGTGCCTAAATTGAGTTTAAACATTCAGTTTCAAGATTCTGATGAGCAATCGGGGCTTATTTCAATTATATAGACCGTTGTTTTTAATTGTTTAGTATGCGCGTTCACTCGACCCTTAAGCCGCCGCGGCGGCACGTCTCTCTATATGGCGCGTATCGCACTATATGATTGGCGTATTTAATTAGCCCATTGGCAATAATTAATTGAATAAATAAATAGATTATTAAAAAAAAGTATGTTAATAATAAATTATAAAATTTTAATAAATGTCAAATATTTGTTGAGTTTGGTGCAACTGATTCTCATTAGGGAGTTGAGATATTCATGTGTTAGCTGAGATCTGTACCGATTTTTAATAAAGTTCATTCTTGATAAAGCGGCTTCGCACACATAAGTTAAGCCAAACATAGTACACAATTTCATGGCCAAACATTTTCAAAATTGCCAAACACTATATTCTGAATTTAATGGGGGTCCGTACAAAACTAGCCCACGGTCCGGACGTGGACCGCGGTCCGCTAATTGGTGACCCCTGCTCTAGACAGGGTGTCCAGAAACTCTACCGACAAATGAAGACAGGAGATTCCTAAGATGATTTTAAGACAATTTAACCAAATTCACCTAGTCCGAAAATGCTTCCTAAGGGAGCTAGCGCTCTTTGAAGATGGCGTATTTTAATTAGTTTTTCTTAAATACCTTCAAAACACTTCTAATAAGAAAAACGAAAATTGGTACGCATATTTATCTTCTAGAAGTTAATCGATTCCATCCATTGCGAATTTCTGGTCATAGGCGTCCGTTTTTTTAGCGCTTAACTTTTTTGTCGTTAAATGTTTAGCATTGTTGACTCTGGGGTATTAAATTGTGAGGTATTCTAGTACTAAAAGATACTCTTGCTTTAAGTCGGTAGAACACACCGTTTTCTAAAAATATTGAATTGAAAATTTTTCGTTTCTTGAATTTGAAAAAAATAATTAAAAAAAAAAGAATGTGTGTGTACTTTGTACGCACGTAAGAAGTTATACTTCTATTATATGATTTCTTAAAAATAAATATACTTTAAACAGTTTGTTTTTAATTTTTTTTAAACACCAAACTAATTTTGTGCTTACCGCTTTCAAAAAAATAAAAAAAAGTATAGGATTGCACTGGATTCGAACTCACGACCTCTCGATCTCTAGCCGAATTAGTCGAGGCATTGAAGCACAAAAAAGGCCTTACTGTCGATTTTTGGCGCAGTAAGGCGGATTTTATTGCAGTTTGGTGCGTTGGATTCGTGAGAATGTCAGGAAATTTTGTGAACTAATGTAATGAATAAGAAATCTGAAATTGCATTTGTGCATAAGAAAAATGCATTTCAAAGGTGCATTTTGAAATAGGCAATTATTATAAATTTGCTACTCGGTAAATAGTTGGGCAACACCCCGATTAATTATTTTAATTATTTTTAATTATTTTTAATCATTTTTAAGTCCATTTAAAAGTCTAAGATGTCAATAACTATTATTAATAAACAAAAAATTTTTCCTTATGGGGAATCGAACCAAGTACTAACATGTCCGTAACTAGATACACATACCGCTAGCCTACGCAGACACTTGCTAGACACGGGCGATATTAGGTATAAACAAAAACAAATTGGTAAGTAAAAATTGTAAAGAAAATTACTACATACTTAAATGTATTATAAAATTAATATATTCCTAAATTTTAGAAGAAACATTCGTAAATAGGTACATTCATACAAAACATTCGAAAAATCGACACTTCAATCCTTCAATGCCTCGACTAAATGCTATACCAAATACGCTACGAGGACTGTGTCTGTATCGGTTTGGACGTACCTAATGACAATTCACGGTAACAAACAGACAAGGTGAATAAATATACAATAAAATATGTTTTAATAATACTCATCTTACTCCTGAGGAAGACAAATCCAAAGACACAATAATTATAATAAATATATTTATTAAAAACGATATGTGCGCATGCGCCCAGTATTATGAAATTTTACTCTCAATCGCGCCTAAAGAAGTATAACTTCAAAAAATACCGGTGTATTTTATCTTAAAGCAAGAGTATCTTTTAGTACTAGAATGCCTCATAATTTAATAATCTAGTGTCAAAAATGCTTAAAAATTAAAGACAAACGAGTTATGCGATAAAATAACCGTTGACCTACCCAAAACGGACGAATATCACCGGTACTAGAAATTCGCCATTGATAGAATTGATTTATCTCTGGACGATAAAATATTTGCCTGAAATGTATAAAAAAAATTAAAAGAGGATTTGTTCATTTTTAAACATTTTGTCGTCAGATTTCGTTAGTTTCATGTTTACTTAAAAAAGTTGAGTGACAAACATTTTAGTTTATAATTTTAACATTAAAACATAAGTCATGAAGAAGTTTTCTTGAAAAGTTCAACTAAAAAATGCAATAGGAAAAAAGTTATGTGAGTTTATAGACGAGTAGTACTCCCCCGAAAAAACGCTTATACTCACGCTCGAGATACTGACCATGGTATGGTGAATGGCTAATTTTGGTCAAACTTCATATTTTTCATGGTGCTGAAAATGAAAATTGGGTTTATTTTAAATTTTATGTGGGGAAACATTGTCAAAATCGCAATTTTACCGTAAAAATGAAATCACGTTTTTTGCGTTTAATTCGGTACAACTCTGTTCCATTTTAATATTTTTTTCTGAAATTTATATAGTTTATATTTCTCACCTTTCTGAAGACAATTGGACCTGTTTCAATCTTTCAGTCTTATTATAATAAAAGTTATGAATTTCTTAAAGTAATAAGTGAAGATTCCTCAATTGCAAAGTTGAATCACAAAAGTTGAGTGACAAAATTTGAAGTTTCGTTTTTAATCAAGTTTATGTTGTTAAAACATAGAGTACAATGAATAAAATGTTTTATAGAAAAGAAAATGATGCAACTTTTAAATTTAAGAAAAACATGATTTCATTTTTTTTATTTTTAGGGTAAAATTACGATTTTGACAATGTTCCCCCACTTTAAATTCAAAATAAACATAATCTTCGTTTTCAGCACCATCAAAAACATACAGTATGACCAAAATTAGCCATTCACTACACCGTGGTCAGTATCTCGACAAATAAGCGTTGGGGGAGTGCCACTCGTTTATAAAGTCACATAAATGATTTCCTATTGCATATTTTGACTTGAAATTTTCCAGAAAATTTCTTCATGACTTATTATGTCTAAAAGTTTTATTGGTTACAATTATAAGCTAAAAAAAGAATGTGTGTGTACTTTGTACGCACGTAAGAAGTTATACTTCTATTATAATATAATCTAACTTCATATTATGATTTCAACGAAATCAATATACCTACCTATCTACTTTAAATAGTTTTTTTGTATTGTATTTAAATATTAAACTAATTTTAGAAAGAACAAAAAGAATACCAAAAATTAAAATAAAAAAGAAGGATATGACTTTGCCAAGATTTGAACCTCTCGATTCCTAGGCGAATGCTCTATCGATCAGCTACCACGGCTTTTGTATTCAGTGGATCATTTCTCGGACATAATTACAATCTCGGTGACAGATACTTTAAATGAAAATAAACATTTTCAATAATACTTACAGTTGAGTCCGCAAGTTTTTACCCGTGCGTCATTAGTACCTGGCGAGATAAAACACATACTTTTTATTTAGCATCATTCTCTTCCACGCATGAAATTAATGACAAACCAGCTGCCGCCTGTTATTAAGTAAAGACACATGTTATTTTTATGAACGATTTAGACTCAGTGCATTGAAAAGAGATAGGTACAAAGAAAGACGATTGGGAATGTCTTCACATATTTTAAGTACAATTTCTGATGTTTTGGTTTGTTTACTTTTGTGGCTGTCAGTTTGTTGAATTTTTTGCTGTTATCTTGTCGAATTTTTGCATTTTGAAGTTTTGTATAGTATACAAACAGTTGTTTTCACAACTAATTTTATATTGGAGTTAGAAATTTTGTAATAAGTTTATGTTATTTTACGATAAATTTTGACAACTTACAAAGCTAACCTCATTGTTGACACAGTTGAATGCTTGTGTTTAAGGTTCCGCCAAAGTGAATAAAATAACAAAAAGAAAATATGTTATCGAATTTTTTTATAAATTGTTTATTTATTTATTAATCAATGATAATAAAATAATTTATTAAGCTACTTCAAATGTAGCTGTAATTATGCACCAAAATTTTAAAGCAAAACTTACATTTGACATTCTATTTATTTGATAACATCAAATTTTATACTATAACCCGTGATCGGAATAATATCCACGTGCCGTTGCGTTTAAAAAATTTCCGACTTATTTCGTATGCTTTAAATGATGACGCACGGGTAGTAAAGACTCGCGGACTCAAGTGTATTAGGAGGAAGACAAATCCACAGACATAAAAATTATAATAAATATATTTACTAAAAACACTAATAATATATTATTTTCACAAAACTTAAAAGATGTAGCGACTATTTTTTAATACCATACTGTCCGTGTGCGCATGCGCCCGGGAATGTAAAAATTCACCCTCGTGCCTAAAGAAGTATAACTTCAAAAATTTGTCACTCAACTTTTTTACGTAAACATGAAACTAAGGAAATCTGACGACAACATTTTTAAAAATTAACAACTCCTCTTTTAATGGGTTTAAATATCTGGGACAAATCTCATTGTTATCAAAGATAATACAGTAACATTTTCGAAAGGAAATATTTACAGCAATCAAAGATACAGCTAGTTAAAGTTGAAAATCATCTAAATTGATTTTTCGCATTTTTGCATAAAATTTGATTTTTGAACATGTTTCACCAATTTTAGATAAAAAATAAACATCATTTAGCGACCTTGAAAACATAAAGAATGACAAAAATTCGTCATTCACCTGAAATTTGATTTTCGTGGTCGGTATAACGTCATTTTTAGTGGTTGCTGCCGCTCGCCTCCGTGCTAGGTCTAGTTTGCATGGAGGAAGAGCTCTGAATTGGGTAGCGGTTTTTCAGTACTTTGTGAAAGACAGACCTGGATGGGGAAGTCCTTAACCCCAACACGGCGCGTCCCAATGGCTGATAGGGAACGTTCCTGTAGATATACAGGACAGGTACGAATAAGGCTCCGCCAAATAACTACCGGAGGATCAACCGAGGACATGACACAGGACAGCAGCTGTGTCATTAGTGTAACAGGTGCGGTGCCATAAAGTCGCAGGCGACAATCAAATAATGATTTAACCGGCTGCGATACTGCGAACCTAAACCTAAATAAAAACCGAATGTGCGCCGGTATAAGCAATTAACCGTTACCAGGAGGTACGGAAGGGCACTCTATTGTCCTGGGGTTGAGAAATCGGCCCCGAAGGCGGATGAGCTGAAAATTCAGTCAACGGCAGTGGAATCAGGAAAGCAACGGGAAACTACCTGATTATAACTTCCCTAGTAACTCATGATGACAGATGTTAATAATGTAAATATATTTACTAATCATGGGACTCGGAATCCAAGATTCGGCGTGGGAAACAGCAGGGTTTCCCCAGTCGTCAGCAAGCGAATTCCCTGTAATTCATCAAATTTGGTAATAGATAAGGAATGTTTAATAGCGACTTGGAGTATTACAAGTATGTTTGAATGTGGAAAGATTCACAATACGATCAAGGAAATGCGAAGGTTAAATATAAATATCTTAGGTATAAGCGAGATGAGGTGGCCGGGTTCTGGCCATATGACGATAGATAATTATGAAATTTACTACTCTGGTGAAGAAGGTCCGCAACATAGAAATGGTGTGGCATTTATTTTAGAACAAAATGTCGCAAAATCAGTAAAAAATATCGTGCTATACTCAGATATATTAATAATGTTACAAATAAAAACAAATCGTACAGACTTAAACATCATTCAGGTATATGCACCTACACAACAATATGACGATTAAGTTGTCGAAAGCTTTTATTCAGATCTAGACTATTTATTATCACTCACAGAAAGCCAAGATATAAACATTGTATTGGGGGATTTCAATGCCAAGGTTGGAAGAGGTAGTGAAGAAGATGTCATTGGCAAGTTTGGTTTAGGAACGAGAAACGACCGTGGAGATAGAATGATTAGATTTTGTGTAGAAAAACAATTAGTAATATCCAACACTTTTTTTGACTTGCCTAAGCGACGACTTTACACCTGGAAATCTCCTATGGACACTTGTGGAAGAATAGTAAGAAATCAAATTGATTATATCTGTATATCAAAAAGATATAGAAATGCTATCTTGTCCTCCAAAACATATCCAGGAGCGGATGTACCCTCCAACCACAACTTACTAGCAGCTAAAGTATTACTTAAATTTAAAAAGATTAAAAAACCCAAAATATCTCCTAGGATCAGCAAAGATAAACTTTCAAATGCGGAAGTGAAAGAAATAGTAACCGATAAATTAGAAGATCAGTTTCAGAAATTGGGAAATAAAAATTCAGAAGAACAATTATGGGAGTCATGCAAAGAAACATTGGAAAAAGTCCAAGAAGACCATCTAATGGAAAATCAGCGTAGGAATAGGCAACAGTGGATGACAGAAGAGATATTGAATTTAATGGATGTAAGAAGAAAATATAAGAATGCTAATCTGACAGAATACAAAAAGCTAAACAGCATGATTCGAAGAAAAATAAGATCAGCTAAATCAGAGTGGCATAAACAACAATGTAAAGAAATTGAGAACTACGAGCGTATCTATGACGCATTCAATATGCACAAAAAACTGAAAGAAGTTACAGGACTAAATAAAAAATGTAATCCTCCACTAATCGAAGATAAAAACGGAAAAATTATAATCGATATCGAAGGTCAACTAATACGATGGACAGAATATATAAAGGAATTATTCGATGATGAAAGAAGCGAACTAGAAACGCTAAATGACATAAGCGGTCCTCCAATAACTAAGGAAGAAGTGCAATACGCTATAAAGAACGCAAAAAACGGCAAGGCGATCGGACCAGATGGGATTTACGTAGAAACACTAAAGCTTTTAGGTGCCGAGGGCATTAAGATACTTACGAAATTGTTCAACTTAATCTACGAAAGCGGAAAAATTCCTAAAGATTGGCTTAAATCCTCATTTGTTGTACTACCAAAAAAACACAGAGCCACAAAATGCAGCGACTATCGCACCATCAGCCTAATGAGTCATGTATTGAAAACGTTTCTCAGAATAATTCATCAAAGAACATATAGAAGAATTGAGGAAAGAATCTCAAGTACTCAATTCGGTTTTCGCTGTGGCCTTGGAACGCGTGATGCACTATTCGCAACTCAAGTTTTAATTCAAAGATGCAGAGATGTAAATCATGACGTTTTCATGTGCGCGATTGATTTTGAAAAGGCCTTTGATAAAGTTCGCCATGAAAAAATGCTACATATTCTCAAAACTACCGGTCTGGACGGTAGGGACATTAGAATAATCGCAAATTTGTATTGGGGCCAGGCTGCATGTATTAGGGTTGCGAATCAGTGCTCTGAAGAAGTAAAAATCAAGCGCGGAGTTCGACAAGGCTGTATATTGTCACCAATGTTGTTTAATCTTTACGCTGAAACAATCTTAAATGAAGTGTTGGAAAACGCAAAAGAGGGAATACTCATTAATGGTATGCTTATGAACAATATCAGATACGCAGATGACACCTTGTTGCTGACTGGATCAATTGAACATCTTCAAGCGTTATTGAACCGAATGGTGGCATTCTGCGCGATATATGGACTCAAACTCAACGCAAGAAAAACAAAGTTTATAGTTATTAGTAAACAGGCAGCCGTAAGTAATAATAACTATAACGTAACAATCGGTAATGACTCAATTGAACGAGTAAGTAATCTTGTATATCTGGGTACTCATATTAATGAAAGCTGGAACCCTAGTACAGAAATAAAAAGTAGAATTGCCAAAGCAAGAACAAGTCTTATGAAATTTAAGAAAATCCTGTGCAGTCATGATCTAAATTTGGAACTTCGCATAAGAATGGTCCGATGTTATATATTCCCAGTACTACTTTACGGGGTCGAAGCATGGACATTGACAGAATCGCTTTTAAAAAACCTAGAAGCATTTGAAATGTGGGTCTACCGCCGTATCCTGAAGATCAGTTGGGTAGAAAGAGTCACAAACGAAAGGGTTTTGCAACGTTTGAATAAAAGTTGCGAAGTAGTGAACACGGTTAAAAGGCGCAAATTAGAATACTTTGGTCATATAATGCGTCACCCAGAAAAATATGACATACTTCACCTTGTCATGCAAGGTAAAATAATGGGAAAAAGAAGTGTGGGCCGCCGTACAACTTTTTGGCTTAAAAACCTACGCCAATGGTTTGGGAAAACTAGCACTGAACTATTTCGTGCGGCTGTAAATAAGACAATGATTGTTAATATGCTGGGCAACATGAGAGCCAACGATCGACAAGCGGTCTCGGCACCTTAAGAAGAAGAAGCCGCTCGCCTAACACTATGTGTGCGATTTTTTAAGTCACATAACTTTTTTCCTATTGCATATTTTGACTTGAAATTTTCCAGAAAACTTCTTCATGACTTATACTTTAATGTTGTGTTAGTTAAAATTATAAAAGTTGGTCACTCAACTTTTTTAACTAAACATGAAACACTAATGAAATCTGACGACAAAATGTTTAAAAATTAACTACTCCTCTTTTAATTTGTATAAACACTTGGGATAGATCTCGTTAATATTCAAATGCTTGAAAGATGACAAAGGGAAATATTTACACCAACCACAGATACAGCGAGTGAAAGTTGAAAAATTATTTTAATGCATTTTTCGCATGTTTGCATAAAATTTGACTTTTGAACATGTTCCACCAACACTAGATAAAAATAAACTTCATATTCGGATTCAACGACCTCGAAAACATAAAGAATGTCCAAAATTTGCCATTCACCTATCATGCTCGCTTTTTCGATTTCCAAGCCTCAAATTAGTGTGCCGCTCGCCTACAAGTTTTCAACGAAAACTTTTCGTTTATAAATTTGCAAAAGTCTGTGTGTTATTGCGTTGCCGCTAATGCAATACTTAGAGCAGGTGTATCGATGGATTCTTATGTAGTTTTGCCTTCTGAATCCAAATCTGAAAACGGCATTTCGATATATCTAACCGTCTTCGAGATAATCGACCTCAAAGTCTAAAATGTGACGTCACAATCCGGTTATCTCCTACAGACGCACTAAACGTCAGCTCAAATGGTTGATTAGGAAGTAGGCTACTTTTTTTTTAAATCTCGATTTGCCAAGCATAGGTTATTTACATTTGAGTTTGACACTTCGTGAATGTCAAACTAAATTTTAAATTAAGTATTAATAAAACATCAATGACATTTGATAGTGAATTTAATTATTATATAAAATAAATAAGATGTTCAAAAATACAATTTGAGTATAAATATTTTAAAAGCAATAATTTATTAACAGTTTTAAACAGGTTCATACCAGTATAAATATGGCCTCCCCTTTATGATAAATGGACTATTCCATTTGCTATAAAATTAAAATGTATACCTAGTCGTTCCCTAAACTCGACACAACTGGCTAGTGATTGTAGAAGGTAATTTTTTTGTTTTTTGAGAATTTTGCCGAACTTGGCAACATTACTAATTATTTAGTAATAGTTATTAACTATTACTAATTATTTAGTAATAGTTATTAACTATTTAGAAATTATTTTTTTGTCGAATTGGCAAAATTATTGACTAAAATCACTAGCCAGTATTGTGTCTGTGTACATCCTTCTAATGGAAAAAAATATTTGAAGATTTTTCTCAAATTATGGATACCAAGAACATTTTCATTTATAACTCTTTTATTTTTAATTTGACAAATAAAAGTTATTCTTCATAAAAAGCTCTTCTTGTTCTAAGATTTATGATGCAACCGTGTCCCAAAAGTAGGGGAACGGTCGAGTATTTCGCGAACTAAACATCGGATGGAAAAACTGAAAAATACGTGTTCAATCATTTTCAAAAATCTATCCAATGACACCAAACACCAACTCCCACTACTCCCCCTGGAGGTGGGGTGGGGGTAACTTTAAAATCTTAAATGGAAACCCCTAGTTTTTCTTGCAGATTTGCATTCATTACGTAAAAGTAAGCAACTTTTATGCAAGACATTTTTTCGAACTGTGGATAGATGGCGCTATAATTGGGAAAAACGATTTATCCTGATACCATAGGTAAATTATAGAAACGGTCTAATATCTCGAGAAATACACTTCCAAATAAGAAACCAAAAAACAGGTTTTTAATATTTTTCGAAAACCTATCGATAAACACTAAACATTACCCTCCAACCCACCCCCTGGAGGTGGGGTGGGGGGTAACTTTAAAATCTTAAATAGCAACCCCACTTTTTATTGCAGATTCGAATTCGTCATGAAAAATTAAGCAACATTTATTCGAAACATTTTTTAAAAATGCTGATAGATGGCGCTAATAAATCGTATTTTTTCAATTAAAGCGCCATCTATCAACAATTCTAAAAAATATTTCGAATAAATGTTGCTTAGTTTTTCATGGTAAATCCGAATCTGTAATAAAAAGTGGGGTATGCTATTTAATATTTTAAAGTTACCCCCCCACCCCACCTCCAGGGGGGTGGGTTGGAGGGTCGTGTTTAGTGTTATTCGATAGGTTTTCGAAAAGTATTAAAAAAATTTGTTTGGTTTCTCATTTGGAAGTGTATTTCTCGAGATATTAGACCGTTTCTATAATTTACCCATGATATCAGGATAAATCGTTTTTCCCAATTATAGCGCCATCTATCCACAGTTCGAAAAAATGTCTTGAATAAAAGTTGCTTACTTTTACGTAACGAATCCAAATCTGCAAGAAAATCTAGGGGTTTCCATTTGAGATTTTAAAGTTACCCCCCACCCCACCTCCAGGGGGTGTAGTGGAGGTTGGTGTTTGGTGTCATTTTATAGATTTTTGAGAATGATTGAACACGTATTTTTCAGTTTTTCGATCCGATGTTCAGTTCGCGAGATATTCGACCGTTCCACTACTTTTGGGACACCTTGTATAAAATTTTATTAATTTTATACGAGGTATATAAAAAATATGAATTTCGAACAAGGACAAACTACCTTTATAGTTCATAACATTTAAATTAGAATGATATAATTGCACATTAAAACATAATTATTAATTCTAAACTACTTTTCATAATAGAAATTTTCCATATTAAGAATTAAAATACGTAAATATACAAAGTTTTCGTTATGACAATGCTCGCATTTTCAGCTTGTTATATCTGTAATCAAAATTATACTTAACTGACATGATTTTTTTTTTAGATGGAGGGTGGTATCTATACGAGTCATGGTAAATGTAATCGTTATAGCCCTACTGGCACTATCCATGTACATTGTAGTATTGGTGGTAAAGAGGTCTACAGAGCCAGAAGCAGAGAGTTCCTTTTGGAGAAAGAACGAAATACCTGTTGTTATATCGGCTTTGACTTTTATTTTTCCAATATTTTTTGAAGTGCTGGGCATTTTTGAACAGTATCATCCACGGAAACAGTTAAGATTGCAACTGGGAAGGTAAGCTATGTAGAGCAGTATATACACCTTATTTTAGAACTCACTTTATACAGTTACACCCTATTTTAAAGAATATTTAATTCCCTATTTGGCAATAAGGAATATGTTTATTTTTGTACATTCACATTTATTAAAACATAACAATTTTTATATTTAAAGCTATTTAATAACTGTCCCTTCTCATTCCTTGAGCCCTTGTCAGGGCGTTGTGACACTAATAATATTGTTAACTTACTGTCTCCATTGGATCCGATCCTGTGCCAGCTGGATGTCCTTATGTAGGGATTTTCCCACCAAACTAGGGATTTACTAGCTACCGGACTGTTAATATACTTATTAATAAATACTACATGTGTCACCGTATTAAAAATTTAAACAAAATAAGTACTTTAGATTTTCAAACGTCTTAAGGGTTTAATAGAAAGATTCGAAAGGCCGTTTATTGGCTATATAAGTTGTTCCATCGTTTTCGAGGTCTTCCCACTGATCGTCTTCCTATTGGGGAACCGTCTCTCGCTGTCCTGACTACCCAATTTGTTGTCATTCGGTTTATGTGGTCATTCCATCCTATTCTTCTGTTTCTTACCGAGTTATTAATGTTATCCATCTTGCATCTCCGTTGTTTATCTGTACTTCTAACTCTGTCCCATAGAGTCTTACCATCGATTTTTCGAAGGGTTTTCATCTCCGCTGTTTCGAGCAATCTTTTTGTCCTCTCTGGTCGTGCTACTCCTCTTGGTTTAAAAAGTTTAAAGGAGTAATTTCTATCCCAAATGCACTGTGTATAACAATTTACAAAAAAAAGTCTTGATTGATTGAATATCTGTTTGAAATTATTTGAAAAACATTTTTTATGTTTTTGGTAAAATAGTAGGGGAGGAAACTATGCTAAATTTGCAGTTACTCGAGCGTGTAATGCGGACCGATTGGGCTGTTAAAAGTAGGTCCTAAAACCAAAAAAAGTTAAGTAAAGTTTTCCATTTAAGTGGGGACTTTCCATTTTTTAATTTAACCTTCCATTTCCAACAATCGTTTTTTCCGATTATAGCGCCATCTATCATTTATCCATAATTCGGAAAAATGTCTTGAATAAAAGTTGATTTTAGTTTACATGTAGTTTTTAGTAAAAGTTCACATTTTTACGTAAAGAATCCAAATCTGCGACAAAAATTGGGGGCTCCTATTTAACATTTTAAAGTAACCCCCACCCCGCCTCCGTGGGGGGTCGTGTTTGGTGCCATTCGATAGATTTTTAAAAAATATTGAATACGTGTATTTTGTAGTTTTTCGATCTGATGTTCATTTCGCGAAATATCGCGGAGTTCGTATTTAAAATTTTAAATTTACCCCCACTCCTCTCCGTGGGGGGTCGTGTATGGTATCATTGGAAGAGCCAATATGTAGTAGAGGTACATTTACAGGGTACAAGGTCTCTCCCCATCCGATAATCTGAGTAACGCTCGAGTAACTGCAAAAACCCCGCTTGGGCTCCCCTACCAAAAGGAAACGCATTGTATTGATATGTGAAGTATCAATTTTTATTTTTAAGCAATAAGTTCCAGAGTTGGTTTTATTTTATATTGAATTGTGAATGCTCCGTCTAACATGTTTAGAAATTAATTTTTAATTTTAGGATTATGGTCCTGAATTTGGTGAACTTGTATTCCTTAATATTCGCATTGATTGCCAAAGTAGGCGATATGGTAAGAGTTGAAAATATAAATTGTAATTATTTAATCTTAGTTATGTCATTTAAGGTAGATTTATATATGTCAAATTGGGGCAAGTTAGGCAGCAAAATTATTTTTCAAAAATATATAAACAACCAAACTCAAATAATAACAGTAAAATAAATACCAATATTGTTAGTCCTGTCGCCAGGGGGGGTACAACGGCCTCGTTAATTCAGATGGACTTACTCAAGTTTTTTTTATGTATTTTGACCCGTAGAACACGAATTTTTTGGGTAACAGTTGATCCGGATGTCGATAAGATTGTTATAGACCAAGAACTTGAGGAATCAAATAACAGCGATTTTTGGCAAAACAAAACAATATTTTGTATTTTTTGGGCCATTTTAAGTAAAAAATATTTCTACAAGTTTTTTCGTAGGATGCACAGTTTTTGAGATAAACGCGGTTGAACTTTAAAAAAATCGAAAAATTGCAATTTTTGAACCCGAATAACTTTTGATTAAAAAATAAAATAGCAAGTCTGCTTACCGCATTTGAAAGTTTAAGTCAAATTATATCGGTTTTGATTATTTGCATTGGTAAAAATTTGTTTTTTTATTGTTTAACAAAGCTATAAACACGTAGGGTTTCCCGTGCTTTTACATGCGTTTTAACGCATGTAACGTAGAAATAGACTTGATTGCACTAGTACCTATTCTACCTACTCGTTCGATTTTAAATGAGAAATCATAGAAACATCACTCACGCACTAGTTGTTTGTAGCTTTGTTTAACAATAACACAATAAATTTTTAGCAATGCAAATAATCAAAACCGACATAATTTGACTTGAACTTTCAAAGGCGCTAAGCAGAATTGCTATTTTATTTTTTAATCAAAAGTTATTCGGGTTTAAAAATTGCAGTTTTTCGATTTTTTGAAAGTTCAACCGCGTTTATCTCGAAAACTGTGCATCCTACTAAAAAACTTGTAGAAATATTTTTTGCTTAAAATGACCCAAAAAATACAAAATATTGTTTTGTTTTGCCAAAAATCGCTGTTATTTGATTCCTCAAGTTCTTGGTCTATAACAATCTTATCGACATCCGGATCAACTGTTACCCAAAAAATTCGTGTTCTACGGGTCAAAATACATAAAAAAAACTTGGGTAAGTCCATCTGAATTAACGAGGCCGTTGTACCCCCCCTGGCGACAGGACTATGTATTAATTTGCCAATTACAGAGCCGTTCTGGAGAATACCATATAAAACAAATATTGTGGACTAAAAATAAATAAAAACAAAACCAATTGAATGACAATAAGGAGACAGGTTTCAAACCAATTCCAAATACTAATAGACATTGAGAGAGTTAATAGTTATTTTCCTAACAAGTGCAGAAAGTCATTCTTTTCCGCACGCGACTGCAGTTTGCCGAACGACGCGAAGCGGGAGTTCGGCAAGCAGTCGAGTGCGGAAAAGAGACTTTCTGCAAGAGTTAGGAACAATATTTTTTCTAAGACTCTTTAAAAAATTACCAAATCTTAATCAATTAATTTAATTAATATGAAAATACATACACAAATTAATTCGTTGACAAGGTTGTCAAAACCAAACTTTCAATATAATTAGTTAGCATGACGACGATCTTGGTTCCAATGACGATGATTCAAAACGACTGTTATTGTCTACCGATTTGACTTTCGAATATTATGTCAAAATAATTTTATTTCATCGAATTGTCGCGTTAATTTCATTAAAACAGGAACACAATAAGATATATTTGAAATAAATTAGTAAATAACATCTAAATATTAGTTTATTGCATGTATTATAATTACTTTAAGGCCATATTAACATATCTAAATTAACACGCGTGCGGAAAAGTAAAAACCGCGTGCGGAAATGTAACACGCGTGCGGAAAAGTGAAACTTTCTAAACTAAAATGCGTGCGCGAAAGTAGACATTTTTGCCCGCTCGTAGAAAAAAAGTTTAATTGCTATAACCAACAAGTTGCTATAACCAACAGTGAGAATCAGCCTTAAAGGCTGATTCTCACTATCATGCAAGGCAACTGCTCGGCATGGGCAAGGCATCGGCTCGGCAAGATACATTACATAAAATCTTATGAACGGCACGGGATTAAAGCCTGATTCTCATTAGATGTGCAAGGAACCGAACCGGCAACGGCAAGGCACGGGCAAGGTTTTCGGAGTCAATTCACACTGCAAAAGGCTTGCCGCGGGTTAGTTGCTTTGTGTAGTGAACAATTTTGAAATTGAACGTTAATAAAAATTGCTCTAATATTAGACGAAGAAACAGAAAATGGAAACAAATATTGCAGAAATAGAAAACACGTTGTTGGGTGCTTAAAATGCTAAAGAAACGCACAAAAGAAGGAGAATTTGCAACCTTACACTCCGAACTTTTAGACGATCAGACAAAATTTTTTAAATATAACCGAATGACAGTGAATGAATTTAACAACTTAGGGCTGCATATTGAACCATAATATTCAACCTAGTTCTTGAGTCACCCATCAGAAAAACCAATGAAACACCAAGCCAGTACAAATTACTGCATATGCAGACGATGTAGTTCTACACTTTAACACGACTAACTGAAGCCTTGAAAAACATTGATCCTGAAGCACGAAAAAGGGAGCTTTAAATAAACGAAGCAAAAACGAATGACATGACCGTCAAAAAATACCTGACAATGAAAATTATAACACAATAGACAACACTCTTGAACGTGTGGATGCCTTCACATATCTGGGCACAGAAATCAGAAGAATTCCGTAAGGATCGAAATTAATGCAGGTATTTACAGAGCGGAATCGTACATACTATGCTATTAAAAGATTGATGATATCGAAACTATTAGACAAAATAATCAAAGAGACTATCTACAGAACATTGATTAGACCCGTATGGTTGTGAAACCTAAGCAATGACGAAAAGGGATGAAGCCCAACTCAGTTCATTCGAGAGAAAAATACTGAGAAAAGTATATGACCCGGTGCAAGCAGAAGACGGCACATGGAAAATCAGTAGAACCAACGAGGATGAATTGAATGAAGGTTACGATATTGTACAATTTGTGAAAAGTCAAAGACTGTCACGGCTGGGACATGTGCAGAGAAAAGACAATGAATAAACAACAAAGAAATTATTACAATGGAAACCGATAGGAAGGCGAAAAAAAAGAGAAAGGTCAGAACGAGAGGGATGGATGACGTGGAAGACGACATGAAAACCATGAACATAAGACAATGGAGAAAAAGTACACAAGAGAAATCCGAATGGAAGGACATATCCAGACAAGTAAAGACCCATCCAGAGTTATGATGCCAAAAGAAGAAGAAAAATTGGCGCATATTGAGGAACGTCTTCAAAAACAAAATACTTCTTTTCTCTATCGTCTTTATAAAACTGATTTTA
Source organism: Diabrotica virgifera virgifera (assembly GCF_917563875.1). Taxonomy (NCBI): domain Eukaryota; kingdom Metazoa; phylum Arthropoda; class Insecta; order Coleoptera; family Chrysomelidae; genus Diabrotica; species Diabrotica virgifera. Next base: position 50,963,529 of record NC_065450.1, read on the forward strand.
AACAACCAAGATTGCAGATTGCTTGCCGGTAAGGTATTCACACTGTCGTGACCTTCACGGCACATGCTAGGCAAAGATTGTTTCGAAAAGAACGTCGCATGCAAAGCCCGTCGCTTGCCGGTGCCTGGCACGCATAGTGTGAATACAACTGGATAAAATTACAAATGCTCTACAAACTAGCCATGTGCAGACTCTAGACGTAGAAATCACCACAAGATAACAAACAGGGACGTTACTACGAACGTTTACCTTTCTTTCTTTCCGTCACCTTTCTTGAATGCCATGTGTCCTTCTTAGATCAGTTTTTAAAGCATTTTACTTTTGTAACAGTCTAGCTACCACAGACAGTTGGGGAATTAATGTATAACAATAAAACTCCAACTAACTATGGGAGCCGATTTTTGAGGCTTCGTCTGGCTCTGGATTAAATTCGTCTTATCTTAGTCAAAAAAGTGAACAATGAGTCTTGGAAGGAACGAAATCACTATAAAATATAAAATTAACTAATATGTATTTATTTAGCATAAAAATACAATGAAGTAACATTTTAATATTATTAACCAAATCCTTCCTTCTTCTTCATTAAGTTCCATCTTCTATCGAAGGTTGGAAATCATCATGGCAAGGCGGACCATGTTGACTGCCGCTCTAAATAGCTCTGTACTACTGTATTCGAACCATTCCCTTAAGTTCCTAAGCCAGGATGTTCTTCGTCTTCCCACATTTCGCTTTCCTCGGAGTTTGCCTTGCATAATGAGTTGTAATAATGAGTATTTTTGCCCTCTCATATCACATGTCCCAGTACTTAAGTTTTCGTCTTTTGATAGTTAATATTATTTCCGGTTTATTTCCTATCCTTCTAGTTACTTCCACGTTTGACATCTCCCACGTTCTTTGAATCCATGATATTCGTAGGATTCTTCTGTAACACCAAAATTCAAAGGCGGCCAACTTATTCAGATGGACTTGTTCTAATGTCCACGCTTCCAAGCCATAAAGAAGAGTAGAAAACACGTAACACCGAAGCATCATAGACGTAGTTCTTTCCTATCTCGACAACAAAGAAACTTTTTAAGTTTAATGAATGATGCACGTGCTATTTCAATACGTGTCTTAATTTCTTTGGTTTGGTCTACATTTGATGTTATCCATGTGCCTAAGTATTTGTAGTTATCCACACTCTCAATTACAGTATCTGCAATAGTCAGTTGGATGTTTGCATGTGCTGGTTTAGTCCTGATCATGCATTTAGTTTTCTTTAAATTCATCTTCAGTCCGTACTCATGACAGCGTTGATTAAGGCGTTGCATTACGTTCTGTAAATCATTGTTGTTATCCGTTATTATTACTGTATCGTCTGCAAAACGTAAGTTGTTCAAGACTTCTCCATTTATAGATATACCTTCGATTGAACCTGAGAGCGCTTCTTGAAATACCGCTTCACTGTAGAAAATAAATAAATCCTTCCTCTAACTCTACAATAAAATGATATGGCATTGTTGGATCGCTTGTTGGCTATGGAGAATGAAGTTGGCTCCAGATGATGTGGGTAGGCCTTAGATGTTTTTCATTTGAATGTCTTAAGTAGCTGTTGTGACCTTGAGACAACTGCAGTCTTAAATTGTTTTGTTTATTCCACGTCGTTACCCATCGTCGACGATGTAATTTTCTTCTTCTTAAAGTTCCCTCTCCTGTCGGAGGTTGGATATCATAATGGCTATGGTCACTTTGTTGGCTGCTGCTCTAAACAGTTGTAATGAACTACACTTAAACCATTCTCTAAGGTTCCTCAGTCAGGAGATGCGTCTTCTTCCTATACTTCTTCTTCCTTGGATCCTTCCTTGCATAATAATTCTCAGCAACTCATATTTTTCTCCTCTGGTAATGGACCCAAATATTCCAGTTTTCTAGTTTTTATCCTCTTCATAATTTCTAACTCCTTATTTAAACGTCGTAGCACTTCAACATTGGTAATCCTTTGAACCCACTTAATTTTCAATATTCTTCTGTAACACCACATTTCGAACGCTTCTATTCTTCTTATGTGTTGTCTCTTCAATGTCCAAACTTTCATTCCGTATAGCAATATAGAAAATATGTAGCATCTTAGAGCCCTCAATCTGAGAGGCAACTGAATGTCTTTGATTGTAAGCAGTGTCTTCATTTTTATAAATTCTTGCCTTGCAGTTTCAATTCGGACTTTAATTTATTGGCTTTGGTCATTCCTGTCATCAATCCAGGTTCCCAGATATTTGTATGTCTTCACTTTTTCTATTTGGGTTTGCTCTATCATTAACATTTCATTTCCATGTTCTGTTTTTGAGACAATCATAAATTTAGTTTTTTTCTTGTTTATTTTTAGTCCGTATCGAATGCTATAATCGTTAATTCTATTTAGTAATTCTTGTAGCGATTCCAGGGTGTCTGCCATTATAACCGTGTCATCAACGAATCTTATGTTATTTACTATTTTTCCGTTTATAGAGATTCCATCACTTAGCTCCGCTATCGCTTCCTGAAATATGTCTTCACTGTACAGGTTAAACAGTAGCGGCGACAGAACACAACCCTGTCTTACTCCTCTCTTTATATCAATATTCTCGGATTCTTGTTCTTCTATCTATATATTGGCCTTTTGATTCCAATACAGATTGATGATAATTCGTAAATCTCGTCTGTCGATATCTCTGTTTTTCAATAATTCTATTAGTTTTTCATGTCCGACCCTGTTAAATGCTTTTTCGAAGTCGATGAAACAGGAATAAATATCCAGGTTCATATCTAGGCATCTTTGAGATAGGACATTAAACGCAAACAATGCCTCTCTTGTTCCAAGTCCTTTGCGGAACCCAAATTGGGTATCATCCATATCATATTCTAGCTTTCTGTACAGTCGAACCCGCTTATTGGAATAGCCTTCGTGCCAAGCAAAACTATTCCTATAACCGGGATATTCTACTAACCGATCATTAGTGGCTGGTAAAACCATTTCGGGAGGTCAAATTTTTATTCCTTAAACCGGGATATTCCTTTAACCGGTATTCTAATAAGCGGGTTCGACTGTATAATCTTCCATGAATCACCTTTAGAAATATTTTGAGGGTATGGCTTATTAGTGATATTGTCCTATAGTCCGAACAATCTTTGGCATATATTGTTTTTGGTATTATTGTTACAAAAGTGGACACCAACCATTTCTGAGGGATTTTTCCGGTTTTATATACTTCATTAAACAGATCCAGTAGTACAGGTAGAGTTTCATCGTCTAGACATTTCAGTAATTCCGCAGGTATTTTGTCTGGACCTACAGTTTTTCCGTTTTTTGCGTTTCGATTTCCTCCATTATGATCTGTAGTCCCGTTTCGCTGTCGATTTCTTCCGGTTCTTGTCTATTATCCTCAAACAGATCTGTTATGTATGTCTTCCACTTTTTTAATTTCTCTTTGACTTCTATAATAATTTTTCCAGTTATGTCTTTAAGAAGGCCATTGTGAGCGGCCGTGGAGTAACGGCATAAACGCTGGCCTCATACGCCAGTAGACGTGGGTTCGAGCCCTGCCAAAGACAAACCATTTTCATTTCCAATAATGACACGAGCCGTCTCACCGTGCCTCGGATAGCAAGTAAAGCCGTCGGTCCCCCTGGGCTAGTGTACATCGGCACTAGTTACTTAAAACAGGGTTAAAGATGTAAATGGCGCCGGAACTATCCGAAAGGATCTCCCCGGCAAAAATGCCATACAATATTATTATTATTATTATTAAGAAGGCCATCTTTCTTTTTTCGCTGTGTATTTGTGATTTCCTTTATTTTCCTGTACATGTTAAAGCTATCATACTTTTTAGAATATTCTTCTATTTCACTACATTGATTTGCCAGCCAGGTGGATTTGGCCTCTTTTATTTTCTTTCCTATTAATCTCTGTATTTCTTTGTATTTTGCCTTACTCCTGTTTTTATGTTTCCTTCTTTCCTTCATTAGATCTACGATTTCTGAAGTCATCCATCTCTGTTTCTTTATTATTTTTGTGGGTAATATCTTCTTTCCTGCCTCTACTAACGTTTCTTGTATCATGTTCCATTTGTCATTAACATCTGTTGTTTTTATCACGTCTTGTTTGATTTTCTTTAAGTTATCATTTA